>NC_027755.1:575158-593285 GCF_000695525.1 Brassica oleracea var. oleracea
ACCAAATTTTGTGTTTCCTCGGAAATTCCTCGGGATATTCCGAGGATTTCATTTTCCGTCGGAATGTCCGTCAGAATACCGTTGTTTTCTTGTAGTGTTAGATGATATTTGTCTTAGGCTCCGAATGGGAAAAGAGGATCAAGCGTTGCGGATCTAGCGGATCAAGTGGATCGAGCGGAACAAGAGTGGTTCAAGCGGATCTAGCGGTTCAAGTGCGGATCTAGCGGATCTAGCGGATCTAAACTTATGTATGAATGGTGAAAGTGGATAAAAAGTGGTTCAAAGTACTGTTTAAATTTAAATTAATTTACATAAATTTTATAATACTACTTATTTTCATTATTAAAAGGACTTATTTTAAAAATACTTTATAAATTAAAAAATCAAAATATAGGATCTGATAAACTTAATTATTTAATAGAATTATGATATACTATGGGAAATAAAATTTATATAGTCTTTTCTTTTACAACAAGCTTATACAGTGTTTTCATTCATTAATAAAACTGTTAGATGGAATTAGAAACATAATTTATATTATGTTTTGTACATCTAATAGAACAAAATTACATTGAATTAAAAGTAAAACATAATTCTATTATATTTTTAACTTATAATTTGAATATAAATTCTTATTTAAAGCTGACCAAAGTACTGTATAAAATTTAAATAATGTATATAAATTAAAAAAGGTTTTAAGTACAAATATAATTTTTTGATATATATTACTTAAATATATATATATATGATTTGGAATGATTAAAAATAATTTTGTTTATTTTGCAGAAAAAATTGTATTCTTATGTTTGCTTAAATGGTAACTAGAAGATCAATTTTTAAATATTCAAATAAATTCAAAACTAATGTAAATTCAAATTAGACATATAAAAAATCCAAATACAATAATCAAAGAAATCAATACATACGGTTTTTATTTGCCCATAATGTATTTGCAATTTGTTCTCTTATATTCGCCATTGCATCGCCTTCAGGTGTAACAATTGTTTCCATATCATTTGAATTATGCTCCAAATCAACGTTATCAGTAGGTGATGGTCCTAATGTCTCCGCAAAGTCATCATCGATAAAATTTGAAATTCTGATAAAATTGTGTAAATCCATTGTAGCAACCACCACTCTCTTCTGCACTTCAATATTATATCTTGGAAAATCACAAAGAATCCTCCATTTCTTCTTCCAAACTCCAAATGTCCTTTTAATGACAGAACACAAAGATGCATGCCACCGGTTAAAAAATTCATGCTTATTCCGAGGAGGAGGAGCATTTTCGAATTGTGACATATGATACCGAACAACCATGTTTCGTGAAGATTTATATGGAGCAAGAAAACCTTGTTTATTTGGATAACCAGAGTCAACCACATAATATTTATCTGCGGGTGGCAAAGGAAATTCAGGATCATTATTTTGCGCCATCGTAAGAACAACTGTGTCATGACAAGATTCTGGTGCTCCGTTCCAAACATATGTGAACAACATATTCAGATCACATATTGCCATTATGTTAAATGAAGTTCTCTCATGTCGATTCCAATACATTCCTTGTAGTTCTGGCTTTACCTTAACACATACATGAACACCATCCATTGCCCCGACAAATCCACTAAAAAAATGCCAATATTTTCCATCCATTAATTGGTCTGGAATCCTGTGTAGTTCTTGCGTTCTTGGAGTGTGGATATAATCACAAGCTAGTAACTCAGTTGCTCTAAGCACTTCAAAAAAATTTCTCTTCACTGTTTCTTGATTTCGTCCAAATCGTAATCCAACATCCCGCTGAACTTCGTTGTGTCCACATATTCGTAAAAACATGGCCACACTCTCTTCGATGCTTACATTCAATGTTGGTCGTAAGCCATACGTTGTCTCCAATTTATGACACAAAGTTCTAAAACAGTCAAGTGACATTCGTAGTAACTGAAGACAAGCAGCATGATCTTCTTGTAATCGATGCCAAATATTTCTCCATCCCATCCCACTATCTGTTTGGACTTGTCCTCTTTCAAAATATCGATTATAATAACTCAATGCCGGTTCAATAATCAACTCTTCAAATTGTACGTTCTCCAAATTCCATAACTCAATTCTCTCTTCATAACTTAGAAATTGAATTCTTTGTGCTCGTAGTTGACATATGCGAAAAGCCTATATTTTGACAAAAAAAAATTTAAAAGGTATTAGATTGATTAAAAATAAGAAAAATGATCGTATTACACATAATAAAAGTAACAAATATTAATTGTGCTCGTAGTTGACATATGCGAAAAGCCTATATTTTGACAAAAAATTTTTTAAAAGGTATTAGATTGATTAAAAATAAAAAAAATGATCGTATTACACATAATAAAAGTAACAAATATTAAAAAAACTTAAATCAAACACCAAACATCATCATTATTATAAAAGCATTCAAGCTACTAACTAAGCGTAATCATCATCGCTTTGATGAGTTTCATTTAAATTAGGTCCTCGTTGGGTTCCCCATATGTTAAATAATCCTCCAGTTTTACGTGTTTCTGGTATTTCCCTTCTTGATGATCCTTGCTGAGGATTTGTTGTACTTCTAGTTTGCGTTTCAAGCGGAAATCCATGTTGAACATTCGTCGAAGAAGGCCAATGTGAAGTATTTGGCGATGAACCCCACTGTGAATGATTAGATGATGAATCCCAATTTGGAGCCACCGGTGATGAACTCCTCCATTGTTGTGTATTCTGATATGCTCCCCATTGCTGAGAATTTTGTTGTGTACTCCATTGCGGAGCATTAGGGGGTGTACCCCATTGCTGAGCAGTTGGTGGTGTGCCCCAATGTTGTGCACCTGGTGGCGTCCCCCATTGTTGAGCACCTGGTGGCGTGCCCCATTGCTGAGAACCTGGTGGCGTGCCCCATTGCTGAGCACCTGGTGGTGTACCCCATTGTTGAGCATGTGGATGTTGACCCCATTGGCCAGCTGAAGTTTTCCCCCCAAGAATTATTACCACCAGAAGATTGACTACCTGAATGAAAACCACTTGAACTTGGACTCCCAAATGGTTTACATGAGCTTAATCGCTTGCCCACAAAATCATCATCACGCGTATATCCAGTTAATGCTTGTAGAAATTGTATCTTCTCTTCGAAAGTACTTTCAGCTCTATCAATAAAATACTTTCGCCAGAATGCATCTTCTCTAAATTCGTTAATGCACGCCCAATAGAATTTTGTGTCATTCGGTAGCTCCATCGATTCAAATATCTTCACAGCCGCATCAAAATTGTCATAGTCGTCTTGGTCAAACGGATTTTGGCGTAGTTGTTGTAAACTTTGACGTTGAAACTCCCTAAATCCAGTCATTGTATCTGTGAGGGTGGTCTCAAATGACTGTCTTTTTTTACTTCCTCTTGCACCACTTCCATGTATAACTCGTGAAGGTATCGATGATCTTTGTGAAGAACTTCCTCGTCTTCCTCTGACTTGTTGTTGAACTCTTGAACCAGGAATTTGAATCGGATCACCCGCTGCAGAACTATGACGCAGATGGGTAACTCATTGGAAGGACGTGTGTCATCATTTATATTAACACGATACACTTCTTCGTTTTCTTGCATCTCTGGCTCTTCATTGTCTGACATCTCACCACCAAAGGTTTCTTGGTACAACTGATCTTCATTATTAGTGGCACTTTGATTCATCATTTCTTCTCTTCTTTGGTTGACAGAATATTGGGATTGTGATTGGACATTGTATAATTTGAAACAACGTTCCATGATTTCCCACCCGTGTGGCGGTTTTCGTCTAAATGCATGTACAATCTTACATGCCTATTAAAATAAATAAAAAAGGAATATTTTAAAAATATTTTATACTTATATATGGTAAATAAATTTTCAGTATAAAAAATGAGTACTTACTTCACGATCTTTCCACCATGAGTCAGATGCATCAATCTCAGAAGTAATAGGATCAACCGAGATACCAGTTGAAGTTAGAAGCTCTCGATACTTATTGTACTTCTTTTTCAAGGTATCGAGTTTTTCTTTGAAAAACTTATAGTTTATATCTAAACCGAACTCTTCGTTAAATTTTTCAACCATAAACTGTTTGGCAAATCACAAAGAATCCTCCATTTCTTCTTCCAAACTCCAAATGTCCTTTGAATGACAGAACGCAAAGATGTAGGGTCTTTTATACGGTAATTGTTCATTTTAACAGCTTCATCATATAACTCAAGCGATCGATAAAGACTGCTAGGAGTCCATTTGAAATTAGCTCCTTTCTACAAACATTTTAAAAGTTTGAATATTATTACGTAATTATGACAATATTACATAAATAAATATAAAATACTTTACCCGCAATGCTGTTTCGGTAGGAAGATTTGTATAACCATGCGTAGAAGAATTTGCATTTTGTCTCCGGTTAGACATACCTGCAATTAAAATTTAAAAAATATATCTTATATAAATAAAATGAATATTCTGAATGATTTATATTAAAACTAAATACTGATTTAAGCAGTTCTTTTATATGTCACAATATTTGCATATATTTTTTCAAATTATCACAATATTTGCATATATTTTCTTCAAATAATTTTTGTTCTATAAATATCACATTTTTTTTAATAAAATAGGTATATTTATTACATTTATATTTAAACTATAAAATTTGTATATAATGAATAACAAATAAACTATATATAATTTTAGTTGTTTGTTATATATTTAAGTTACAAATAAAGTAATTGTAGTTCTTTTTATAATTAGATTCAATTAAAATTATATGTAATGCATCAAATCTGTGCAATTATTTTATGTACTAGTATAAATATTATTATTATAAGTTTATATTGTATTAAGTAAACTCAAAGTATTATGTTGCTAAAATTAGTTTAACCTAATTACAAAATAACTATATAATATTAATTAACTAAATTCATTTTAATTACCATAAATTATAAACATATACATGAATGTACCTTAATAAATAGTGGAAAGGAGAATGCTGAAAAACACGTTTTAGAACACGTTTTACAAATAACAAAGAAAGAAAATTTTAAAGAGAGAAAGATGAAGTTTTTTTGTAAAGAGATTGTATCATATGCATGCTATTTATAGTCAAACAAAATTGATATTTCTAAAATTAAAATTGTTTTATCCTTATTGAATTGTGTGCCCACCCACTTGTTTCACTCCTATCTTCAAGTAAAAGCAGTTCTTTTTTTTTTTGCAATGCAATTCAGCGTATTTCTGAACACAAGTGGAGCACCCACTTTTCATTATTTATTTTCAACAGTTTTGTGAATGTGAATGCATAAGTGGGGCATCCACTAAGGTTGGAGGAACCGTCTTTTATCCTCTCCCCATTCAAACTCTTAGTCTTGTCAAAGTGTTACTTAGCCAAACCAAACTGATAAAAAAAATGTTATGTTGTTACAGTCATTTAATTATCTTGATTGGTTTTAGTGTGGAGGTATGTTATGAGAAACACTGAGTTTCTAGCTCCTTATGCTTGAGGTTTTCTTTTTTTTTACAGTACTTTGTACAATATGTGTCAGGCCTATGACCTTGACCTTGTAGAAGACGTGCAAAATGTTTTAGGACTTCGTTACTTGAGATTTTGTAACATAGCTAGTTTGGATTTTATGTTCTCATGGGCTCTTAATAAGAGTCCTCATCTTAAAGAGGCGAGACTTGCTAGTGGACAACTGCTTACTCAAGATATATATGAAGAAACACATATATTTTACGGCAAATTTGACTGTACACTCGCAAGTGTTTATTATTTCATTATTATTATTTTATTTTTTTTTGATCAAAGAGTACTTCATTCATAAATAAAGTTTACGCTCCATGTAGAGGAGGCTGATACAATGGAGCTGGCAAGAGCCAACTTAGCAACTGAATCAGCATCAGAGTTTTGCAAACGAGGAATAAAATGAAAGGAGATTACATCAAAGTAGGTACTAAAGTGATAGATATCAAACAAAATCCCATACAGAGCCGGCCTTGATTCCTTCTGTTTCAGCATGTTGATGAGAGTGAGAGAATCAGACATAATCGCAAGGGTTTTAATGTTCGAAAAAGAAGCAGTCATAACTGCCAGACGAATTGCGAGGGCCTCAGCCATTAACGCAGATGATACTAGGATCCGAGTGGCGGAAATCAGTGGAAGACGAGTCAGAGTGGGGGAACCAGAGAAGATACCTCCTAGCCCGCACATACCAGAGCGGGCATCCCATGCTGCATCAACATGACAAATAGGACCAGACGTATTAGCACGTAAAGGTGGGTGAGGTGTGATGTGGTTGTGATCTCGTGGGATAGCTACCGCAGCGGGAGCTTGCGATTCCTTCGCATCAGAGACGGCCTTGGATAAAATCTCTGCAGTGGAGTAGGTACGGTCCTCAAAGCATCGCTTATTGCGGGCCTTCCATAGGCTCCATAGGACCCAAGGCCATAATGGTATAACAACACCAGACGGGGAAGGTTAATAAGATGCAAAGCTTCAGATATCATGGTCTTGATTGACGGGGTTAAGGGGGGTGGTGTGGAAACCATTGGAGCTAACCCCCATACCTGGATGGCGATAGGACAGTGGAGGAACAAATGGAGATCATCTTCTATCCCACCGCATGATTTGCAACAGAAAGGCGTGATGCCTCTACTAGCTAGATTCTCGCTGACTGGGATGGCTTTCCTAGCCACTCTCCATAGGAAGTCTTTGATTTTAGGAGCAGTGTGAATGTTCCAGATGTTCTTTAGCCAGTCGAAGGGAGGAAGGGGAACAGGGTCTTGAGGAAGGGTTTGCAATTCAGTACTTCTCAAGGGGTTCATCCCAACCCTATACCCTGATCTAGTAGTATAGAGACCTGATTTATCAGGTAGCCAAGCAAGGCGATCCTGAGATGGAGCTGCACTAGTGATCAAACTTCGAATATGCTCTTCGTAATGCGGTAACACAGCTCTAATTTTATCCAGGTCCCAATCATTCGAGATAGGGCAGAGTAGATCACTAACACGTAAATTGATTGACATGAGGTTGGGAGGACCGAACGGGGTGGTGGGTGTATCGCAGCTGATCCACGGGTCCTGCCACACTCGAATATCCTCGCCATTCCCAACTGTCCAGCTCAAGCCCTTCCTGAGGATCTCCTTTCCCACTAGAATGCTTCTCCAACCATGAGAAGCCACCGAGGGGACAAAGCAGTCCATAAATGATGACTTCCAAGCATATTTACCCAGCAACACACGAGCTAACAGAGACTCCGGGTTCGAGATAATTCGCCAACCAATTTTTGTAAGCAGGGAATCATTGAAGGTTTCAATATCGCGGAATCCAAGGCCGCCAGCATACTTAGGTTGGGTTAAAGTATCCCAAGCTACCCAACACATCTTCCTTTTCTCCGGGGTTGCGTCCCACCAGAAACGAGTGAGGACGGACTGAATTTGTTTGCACAAGGAGCTAGGTATTTTGAAACAAGATATGGCATAACAGGGCATAGCAGCCAAAACGGCCTTGAGAAGAACCTATTTCCCTGCCCCCGATAGAAACCTAGAGGTCCAGCTGAAAGCCTTTTGGCGAACGCGATCGACAATGGAGGCAAAGATATCCCTCTTTTTCCTACCAAAGTGCTCGGGAAGCCCGAGATATTTTCCTATACCTCCTTCCGCCTCAATGGAAAGGTTACGCTTGACCCGCTGCTTGACCTCCGGAGGGGTTTTTGCCGAGAAAGTTATGGAAGATTTAAGGAGGTTGATTCGCTGGCCAGATAGTTCTTCATATTGTCTCAAGATGGCAGCTAAAGTGGTAACGCTGGTTGGGTTTGATTTGCAGAAAAATGGTATCATCCGCGAACAAGAGGTGGTTGACCGAGGGGCTGTGACGAGACACACGAACTCCCGCCAGAGAGCCATCCAGCATCGCTTTATCGCAAAGGGCAGAGAGTACTTCCGTACATAATATGAAGACGTACGGAGAAAGAGGGTCACCTTGTCGTATTCCACGAGAGGGTTTAACCGAGCCTTGTGGGGAGCCATTGATCAGGAAGGAGTAGGAGACAGAATCAATGCATCTCATGACCCATGTGATCCACTTGGTAGCGAATCCCATGTATGTAAGGACAGCCTCGATAAATCCCCACTCAAGTCGATCATATGCCTTGCTCATATCTGTTTTTACGGCCATGGAGCAGTGCTTCTTCGCTTCGGAAGTCCGTAAATAATGGAGGGTTTCATGTGTAATCAGCACATTATCCCCAATGGCTCGGCCGGCAATGAAAGCTGATTGTGAAGGAGAGATCAAGGCTGGTAGGAGAGGTTTCAGGCGGCGGGATAATACCTTGGCAATGATCTTGTAATGTGTGTTGCACAAAGCAATGGGCCGGTAATCGGAAACAGATCGCAGTCCGGTAACTTTGGGAATGAGGCGGATATGGGTTTCATTTTGCTGTGGCTGGAGATAATCCGATACAAAGAACTGACGCACCTCGCGGATCACATCTTTCCCGATAATATGCCAATAGGAATGGTAGAACTTCGCCGAGAAGCCATCCGGGCCAGGTGCTTTACCACCATTGATGGACATTACCGCTAGTTTTATCTCCGAATCGCTCGGTATAGCAGTCAACATAGCATTCATTTCGTCCGTCACCTTGCTGGAGAGGATGCTAGAGATTGCCGCAAAGTCAGTATTTGCACTAGATGTGAAGATCTCTTTAAAGTAATCGGAGATAACATCAGCAATCTGAGGTTCTTCGTAAGCTGCCATGCCATCTTTGTCCTCTATCACCGAGAGAGAGTTCAGGAGTCTCCGCTGCCGGGTGATGGCATGAAAGAAGCCAGTGTTCCTATCTCCATTCTTCAACCATTGTATTCTACTTCTTTGTTGCCAAAATTGCTCCTCCTCTCGATAAGCAGTTCGAAGTGTGAATGTAAGAGATTCTATGAGTGCGGGGTCAGGTATGGTCGCTGATAGAGCATACTCTAAGTCAATTTGTGCTTGGTTGATGATAATGTTGCTCTTAACATTTTGCTCCTTGGCCCATTTGATTATACTGCGACGGCATGAATCCAGTCTATCCATAGCAGACGCTATAGGAGAGTAGTTCCATGCTGAATTGATGATCTCCTCCACTTCCGGCTTCTCTGTTAGTGTCCTATTGAACCAGAATACTCCCCGCTTCTTGCGGTAATTGGCATTAAAGTAGGTAATCAACGGTCGGTGATCAGAGCCTTCGAAGCGCAAGTAGGAACTTCTGCCCATAGGGAATTGCTCACTCCAAAAGCAATTGGCCATAGATCTATCCAAGCGAGACCGGATAAAGTGGGAGTATCGGTTACCTCTCCACGACAACTGGTTCCCTGAGTGTCGTAAGTCCCAGAGCCCATTCTGAGATACAAATGATCTGAATGATGTAAAGGACCCTTCCCATCTCGCTGGCCCGCCTACTTTTTCTGTATTGTCTAGGATTTCATTGAAATCCCCAGTAAGAAGCCATGAGGAATCCCTATCCAAACCGGTCTGAGAGAGTTTAGTCCAGAAAGCCGATCGGTTCTCCACCATCGGGGCACCATATACAAAGGAAATGAAAGACTCCACTCCTTTGAAAGAAACCTCTGCATCGATCAGATTGGGAAGTGATTCCAGGATCTTGATGTTAACGCTATCTTTCCACAATAAAGCCAAGCCACCGCTAGCCCCCACCGGTGGGACAGAAAAATAATTAGGATAATGGAAACTGCTGGTCTTCTTTTTGATAAAGTCATCGGCATTCTTCGTTTCCTTGAGAAACAGTATGTCCGGGGATTTGGTACGATACAACTCCTTCAGACGACGAATTGTCAAGATGTTTCCCAAACTTTGACAATTCCAACTCAACAATACTAAGGAAGAGGAGGAGGAGGAGGCCGAAAATCCGACCCTCTCCTTCCGGTAGATCCTCTCGATTTAGAGCTAGTACCAGCCTTATCACAAGGTAAAGGTTCCTTATCAACACATAGCTTTTTCTTTGGTGGATTAGCTGAGCGCCCTACAGCAGCTCTCCTTAGGTTGAGAGCTCTCATTGGGCTGCGAACAACTCTTTTCGTAGTTACTCTGGGTACCTTTCTCTTACCAGCCGTTTTTGAGAGTGGTGGTGTGGCAGTAAACAGCTTTGAACTTGGTCCAGCTTCATCTCTCTGTCCATCACTGAGACGCAAGGCAGCAGGAATACGAGGTGGAAGAGCACTGGAATTGGTAACCACAGGGCTGATATGTTCATTTTCCACACCATCATATTGAATTTCAACTTCTTGGAGACGCCCAGAGTCCAGGCTAGAAGTTGGTCGGGGGGAGATAAGTTCGCGTAGGTCAGGTTCTGTTGTGCGCCCAAGCGACAACCGTCTCTTCCGAGAACTAGGATTAGGAGTCCCTCCTGTGGAGCCAACATCATTTGGATATTCCAGCCTCTCACGAAGGTTGCGTGGAGAGGGAGTGTGCGATATTTGAGAGCTAGAGAATCGGTTGAAAACGCCTGCATTAGCTGAAGGATGAGAAGCATTATCCACAGAAATGTCTTGATGGCGTATCACAACACCACTAGATAGGACTCGGGAATCATTGTCCTCTGATGCCTTAGTTCCCACGGAGTCAGAGGGTCTATAGCGAAGGGAAGCAGGTGCAGCTGCACTACGATATGGAGAGGAGCCTCCTGTTGAACGAGTGTGTAAATCTCTATGATCAGAGTAAGTGCGACGAGAGTTCCTTTCATCTCTTCTGTCATAATGCGGTCTGAATTCAGCAGAGGGCCGCTGATACCCTCTGCGGTCATCATGACGTCTTTTATCAGCTTCAATACGTTGGAGAGCCAGGCGTTGGGTGATCCCGAGTTTACGGTCTCTAGCAGGGGCGTCATGCCTGGACCTTAAAGGGTAATTCACTTCTTCATGGAATAAGGAAAAACACGTGAAGCAGTGCTTCTCAAGCTTCATATACTCAAATTCCACCGGTAGAATCTCGTCGGAGGGGAGCTGGATCTCCAAGTCCATAACTAGAGGTTCCAATCCGTTTATCTCCACTCTTATCTTGGCTTCTTCAACAACTTTATCAGGCATGTGACCTAACTGGTCACCAATGATTGTGATGGTTCCTTCATTCCAGAAGTGTAATGGGAGATCATGGATTTTAATCCAGAAGGATATCAAAGACGAAAAGTTTTCCGAGACTACAGGCTCCCATCTTTGGAGTAGTAGCATCCACTTCTTGTAGTGATAAGGGCCCTTGGTAAGAACTCGCTCCATATCTTCTTCAGACTGAAAGCGCATCTGGAATTTTTCAGGTGGTCGTTTGGCCGGTGGTTCCGGTGCTGCCCTTCCTTTCCCTTTATCAGCTCGTGAAAACCGGTGAGACATTTTGATGAGAGAAAGCGGGGCAGAAAGAAAGTAATAGGTTATGACAACCCAGGGAGAGGATGAGTTAATATAGCACAATCTTTCTGTGGAACCGGCTTTAAATTCGATGTGGTGAGCAGTATGGTAGTTGAACGTCTTAAATTGCCTTAACTTGCAGTAGTTTCACTGGAGGGGATAGGAACAGAGGAAGGCTACCACCAACTGGTACAGGTGGTGAGAATGTGCAAGGAGCTATCACTGCGAGCCATGGTGCGGTGGAGGCGGGTGCCTGGCCAGCGACGGCGGTCCCTCCGACCCGGGTCGGGGGAAGAACCCGGAGGTTAAAAGAACAGAGGGAGCTATGGAACGGAAGACACTCCCGAAAAAGGAATAGAATTTGAAATGGCAGGAAAGGTGGAAAGTGGTTTTAACTATAAATGGTTAAAACCGGGTGGTAAAAACAATAATGTGGGGGAAGTAACTAGTGGTTAAAGACCAAGCTGGGAACTAGTGCCTGAGAGAGGATTTTCAGAAAATCGCCTTTTTAATATACTTCATTTTTTTTTGTAAACTAGATATGTTTTATTATTTCATTATTTATAACTTAAAATTTCGACAGATGTAATCCCTTTGTGTACTCTTTCATCATGATATCTCTCTGTAAGGGGTTTCTTCAGAGAGAAGCTCCTTAAGCTGTTGAGTTTAGATTCGTAGGATAGCAGAAAAAGCACGCGACTGATATCCTCGGCCCAACTCTGTTCGCAAGCACACTATGGTTCACACTTATGAACTTATTGTTAGTCATCATCTACACAAACCAAACAAGACGTGAGAAATAATAAACTCAATGAATCTCTTACCAAAACCTCTGATTCTATATTATCATGTCTCTTAGAGCATCTCCAATGCAACACTATTTTTTCTCTATATTTCACTCCAAAATAGAGTAACATTATAGACTGAAATATAGAAAAAAAAATAGTGTTGCATTGGAGATGGTTTTATAGTTAAATGCGCTAACCTGCAAAAAGTCTCCGAAGTTGATGATAAGAGCCCTGGGAATAGGCGTTACATCGACCCAACAGTCTTGATGAAGAACTTGAAGACCACCGACTTGATCTTGAAGAAGAATGGTGATGAACGTGTTGTCGGTATGCTTTCATGTGCCCAAAGTTAGGTCAGGTTGTGGGCATGGAGGGTAATAATGGCAGATCATTTGGAAACCCTTGGCGCAGTCCATCCTCTTAAGGGTCTCAGGGCTCAAACCAAGAGCTTCTGATACAAGTTCAAAGATCAAACCACCTAACCTCTTCACATGGTCCGAGTATCCAATCATAGCGTCCCTGCAAGCAACCGGGAGCTCCTCAGGGTCTGGAAGATCAGGAGCCATGTAACAAGTGAAGCTGTTACCAACAGACAAATCTTCACGTTCGAAACTGTTGAGGTAATTAGAGTTCACTTTTCACCTTCTTTTACGTTATAACGGTTCAAGTTCAGTTCATGTTTCTTATTGTATACACACAAGAATTACAAAAACATTTATAGAAATATCTTTATTTACTAGTAGTATCCATACATCTATCAGCAAATATAACATAGGCTTATTCCATCTTGTCCATAGGAGCATCATCACAAGGAGCAAAGAGTCAAGAGACACACATTCATACTTCTACATGTTAGGTTTTATAGTAATTATTATAACAGAGAGAATAACATTAAAGCTTTATTTTGATCATTTTCTAACCATTTTTCCCCAAACTTGTAGCAATCTGATCAGAAGAATCTTGAATACCTTCCAAGTTCTTCCCTTCTGACACCAGCGAGCAAGAATGAGAAACCATGAACACACTCCTAACACTCGAAGAAGAAGAAGACTCGGCAGTAGAAAACAAACCCCTTTCTTCTTCTTCTCTAATAACTTCGTTGAATCCTCTAAGTTTCTTCATCTCTCTCTCTTCTTCTTCTTCAGCGGGTTTCACTCTCTTTGACCCACTGTAACGAACATCCGATGGTACTTGCTGGTCGTTAGAAGACGGGCAATAACCATGTTCTTTAACGGTATTAGCAGCCTCTAAGGCCTCGAAGCTATCAGCTACAATCTCATCAGGAGCTGCTCCGATCATGATCTGTGCTTCACGAGTTCTTGATATGGCTTTGGTTAGCAGCTCACGAGCTGTGTCGATGTCTACAATGGGTTTGGCGTAGTTAGTTCCGAGTTCCACACCAGAGGCTTTGAGTACTGTTAATGGAGCGTCCCATGGATGATGGATCCATTCAGTTGGTAACCTCGCGAGCTCGGGTAGCCATTGCCTTATGTACTCTCCTTCCGGGTCATACTTTGCGCCTTGTATCTGAAAAACCAAACCAGACAGACATATATTCTCTGAGACTTCTCAATGAGACAAACATACAATTGGTCCTGAGCATACTAAACCCGAAAACCAAACCAGAACCGAACCGAAAACTGAGACTGAAACCGGACAGAAAATTACAAAAAAACCGAACGGTTATTATTTTTCTAAACCAGAAAAACATAAATCGAACCGGAACTGAAAAGTTTATTTTTTTTTAATTTTAATATATAATATATAAAATAGCTGTCAAAAATATATATAACTCGGGTTTTTGGGGTTTTCGGTTTTTATGGGGCTTTAAACCCGAACCAAACCTGAACTATTTTTAATTCGGTTCTATTTCAGGTTTTATAAAAATATAGAAACCGGCCTGAACTTGACATTACCCCAACCGATCCAAAAAACGGATCGGATCCTAAACATCCAACCCGAATAACCAGAAAATCGATACCGAAACCAAAAACCCAAATGCCCAGCACTAAGTACAATAACAACAAGTAGTCATGCATCTTAAACTCTTTGAGTAAAAGATAAGTTTTGTAAGTTTACCGCAGGATTGTCCAAGCGATCAAGCTCATGTCCATCAGGCAAGCTGCCAGAGATATACTGCCATCCAATAATGTCACACTCCAAATCAGCATCCAAAAGAGTATCCCAAAAATACTTCATCCCCCACTTCCACGGAAGAAGAAGAAACTTCACAGCGAAGCTCGAAACAATCACTCTAATCCTGTTATGCATCCATCCAGTAGCCCAAAGCTCTCTCATCCCAGCATCCACCAACGGATACCCAGTCCTGCCTTGTCTCCACGCCTTGAACTTCTCCACGTCAGCATCCCAAGGGAAGAAACGGAGATGACTCAGCAAAGACTGCTCGTGAGTGAAAGGGAAGTTGAAACATATGTAACGAGAGTAGTCTCTTAGACCGATCCCCCTGAGGAAAAGAACCGCGCTTTCTACTCCTTGGCCGTTCTTGTCTCTCGCCCATATGATTTGTTTCATCCTGGCGCATTGGAACACGCGCCTGACGCTTATCTCCCCGAAGTGGAGATAGGGAGAGAGTAAAGAGGTTGAGTTGCCAACGACTTTCTTGCTGTTCTTTGCGTAGTCTATGAGCTGCTTCTCGATGAACTCGGTTAGTATCTTGTCAGCGTTGCTCCACCCTGGAGACCAAGCTCTGGTTAGCAACGCGTTGCTCGGCTTCTCCGCCTCGTTTTCTAATCCTAGCTCTTCGATTGAACACGCCCAAACCGTTCCAGCTGCTAACACAAAGAAACACACACTCAACTGTTGAAAACTTAAAATGTTTTTAGATGCTCTTTACCTGCAGTGAGAGGAATCAAGCGCCAAGGAGGAGGAATGACAACGGATTCAACAGGCATGTCTAAGCATTTCTTCCAGTAAGAATTAAAATTCGTAAAAGGTTTGCCCTTTTCACAGTATATCTCCCACGGCTCATACAATAGATCTCCGTTGTAGCTTTGCACAGAGATCCCACGTTCCACAAGCTTCTCCTTCACGGTATGGTCTCGAACCAACGAAACAGGATCTACAACAAGGGGAAAGGTAAACTTCATATCAACCTCAGCTGTGTACACTAACAAGAGATGGAGAGTAGTTACCATAGAGGTGATTAAAGACGACTTTAGTAGCACCGGTTGCTCGAACACAGTCCAAGATAGCTGAAACGGTGTTATGGGTTTTGATTAAAGTGAGCTCAGATCCAAGAGCTTTTAAGGATTGAGTCAAGTGAGCAAGTGATTGTTTCATCCACCATCTTGAAGCCCTTCCTGGATAAAACTGTCCTTCTTCTTCAGGACACCAGATGAAAACAGGGAAGACAGATCCTTCGTGAGCAGCGGCTGCTAATGCAGGGTTATCCTCAATCCTTAGGTCCCTTCTGAACCAAACTATTGTCTTTTTGTTTGTCGACATGCTTATGATCAGCTAAACTCCACTCCTGTCCAAATATAGCTAAAATCAACTAAACCCTTTACCCTCAGAAACAGAGAAAGGAACACCCTTTCAATGAAAAGATCAGTACCTAACTAAATAAAAATCAAGTCTCTTCTCTAACAGATGAGAGCATATTCAAGAAGTAGATGTTTTAATTAAATCAAAATTTTGAAACTTTTTACCAGAACTTAATCAGATCTTTGAGCAGCTTCGGAACGTGAGGAGAGAGAGAACTTGGAGGAGCTTCAGAGTTGTGAAGGGTGATTTTGATGACCGACCTCTTCTTCCTATTTTGGGTATGAAAGTTAAAGACTTTGAGATCTAAATGGAAGACGAGAACATTACCATGATGACAGTGTATGTATGCAATAATGCGCATAAAATATTCATTACAAGACAAAAAGTAGCCAACTTTATCCACAACTAGTGGCGTTCGAATTTAATTGGGTTTTTTTTACCCATCTCATTTTTCATTTGCTCTTGTAAGATTTTCATGGGGATCATCATCAACGAACGAACTTTTTTTATATAAGTAGATATTTTACAAGGAATCGAATTTTTTTATTAAAATTTTTTTTTAGAATGGGCCTAAAGTTCAGTGAATGATCTATCTTCTCTTACGTTGGGTGGTTCATGAACACGATTCTGGTCATGCCCACTTTTGGTAGAAATCCACTGAATATTACTATAAAGGCCTTAAAGATAAGAACTTGATTCTCATTTCCAACCGGAGTCTAATCAAGATCCACTGCTTTTTTAAAAAAACTTTACAAAAAGGTAAAGATAAACATTAAATTCTCTTATTTGGTGCACACAAAAAATACATTGAATTCTCTTAAAACTTTCAATATTTGTATTCCATTACTTTATATGACTCGAATCCTAGTTTAGTGGACCAGTGCCTAATGCCTATTGTTTGTGATTCGATTTCTAATTTTAGTTTAGTGAATGTAGTTTTTTTCCCGGGAAAATCGTATTTTAAATACTGAAAATGTCACTTTCTAACACTTTAAACACTGAAGTTTTGTTATTAGCACTTTAAACTTTCAAAGTGACATTTTTATCATAATAAACCTCCAAAGACGTTTTCATGTTCATAAACGACTGGTATTGTTCATTTTACAGGTCAAAATGATGACGTGTCGGTTTCTTTAAAAAAAAAACAGAAAAGTACCGAAAAAATCGAATGAAATTAGAAAAAATTGTAAAAAGTTCAAAACAAAATTTTAAAAAAATCTAAAAATTCAAAAAACATAAAAATTAAAATTAAAATTTCAAACTTTAAAATAAAATATTAAAATTCTAAAAATTCAAAAATAAAATCTAAAAATAAATGTCAAATTAAAAAAAAAAAATTAAATTTTTTTAAAAAAAAATCTAAAATAAGATCTAAAATTAAAACTTCAAACTTAAAAATTAAAATTGTAAAAGAAAAATTGTAAATATTTAACCAAAAAAATTATAATTATTTTAAAATTCCATCCAATTAAAGTGAATGTCATTTATGATGATATCAAAACATGCCTTCATCGAAAACAATATATCTGATATCTTGCATATTTCCATTGTGTTATCCATTCAGCCATGTGCATTTTGATCATATAGATTAGGATTTAGCCATGTTTAGGTTGCATTTTGCATACATAAGTCTTTATTAGGTATTGGAGTACCACATGAAGTTCTTGGAGACATTTGGGTGCATTTGGAGCTCAAAAGAGGTGATAAAGGTGATCATTGGACGAGCAGTGCATGGGAGCGACCCTACCGGAGCGACACCATGAACTCGATGTGCCCTACCTCTCATAGCGACCTTACCAGAGCGACCTCACGAGGTCGCTCGCCATTTCATCATTTTGGAGTGACCCGGAGCGACCTCCCAGAGCGACGACACGAAGTTGCTCCAGCTCCAGAGCGAGGTCGCCACAGTGACACCCCGAGGTCGCTCGGGTTTGTCTCGATGAGACACGAAAAACAAGCCGGGAGCGACCTCCCGGAGCGACGTGCCGAGGTCGCTGCGCTTCAATTATTTGGTCGAACTTATGATCAATCAAGGGCCTTTTTGGTCATTTGTTATGCACGTTTTACACTTGTTAAACCTATGTTTAAGTACCTTTTTGTAAGCCATTGGAGGCAGATTATCTTTTATCTTAAGAAAACCACCAAAAACCTATTGGAAAGTTCATCTCTTTGATTCAATTGATCATTTTTGTTATTGCAATCCTGTTGTTTTCATATCGATTATCTGTATTTCTCTACATGATTAATCTGAAATCCAATATGGGTTTAAGAGGAATCATGGAGATTAGTGAGTAATCACCTTTTGAATTCATGGGTTAGGGAGATTAAGGGTGATTAGGTTAGAGCTAGAATGTTTTAGTGTAGATCATTCTTAGTCTTTGCTAGTAGAGTATTCATAATGCATCTTCTGAGTTGGCCTCTCAAAAGTT
>NC_027755.1:594375-594834 GCF_000695525.1 Brassica oleracea var. oleracea
TCGACCCATTGGCACTTATGACCGCCCCAACATTCATGGTCATAGACTGGGAATCCGAGCACCGGCTGTGGCAGCTAACAACTTTGAGATCAAATCAAGACTCCTCAACGTGATCGAAAACCACAAGTATCATGGCTTGGCTCTAGAGGACCCATTTGATCACTTGGACAGGTTCGACAGCTACTGTGGGTTGTCAAAAACTAATGGTGTGTCTGAGGATGCCTTAAAGCTCAAGTTATTCCCTTTCTCTTTGGGGGATAAGGCACATCAATGGGAGAAATCTCTACCCAGCGACTCTATCACCACCTGGGATGACTGCAACAAAGAATTTTTGGAGAAGTTCTTCTCTACTTCAAGAACTGCTAAGCTGAGAAATGAGATTTCCAGCTTTCAATAGAAGAACTTGGAAGGATTCAGTGAAGCCTGGGAGAGATTCAAGGGCTACCAAGCTCAATGCCC
>NC_027755.1:594877-595815 GCF_000695525.1 Brassica oleracea var. oleracea
CTTCCTAAGTACATCCAGATTGGATACAACTAGCAATGGGTTCTTCTTGGGAAGAACTGAGGAAGATGCAGAAGAGCTGGTTGACAACATGGTAAAGAGTGACGCAGTCTACAGTTGAGACCACGACAGAGGCAGTAGAAAAGATGACAAGCAGACGAGGAAGGAGTTAAAGGCTCTACAGGATAAGATAGACATATTCATTGCTGATAAAACCACCCAAGAGCAGCTGAACTTTGTTGGTAACCCAAACCAAGAGACACCACCTGTTGTCCATGAGGTTGAGGGTTTGGAAGGTCAAGAAGAGTTGTGTTTCATTAACAACAATGGTAGCTGGTACAAAAAAGAGCCAAACTTTCAGTACAACAACTACCAACAGAAATCTTATTCCAACAACCAACAGAGTGGTTATCAGCCTAGGAACAACCAGCAAGGCAGCTATCAGCCTCAGCAAAACCCTCCTCCTGGTTTCAACAACAAAGGACACTATTCTTCCCAACAACAAGCTAATCCTTCTACCTCTACTCCTCAAGTAAGCAGCACTGATGCCCTACTGAAACAAATCTTGGAGTCTCAGACTAGAAGTGAGAAGCATGTTGGTTATGAGTTGAAGAACCTTCACTCAAAGATTGATGGGAGCTACAATGATCTCAACAACAAGTTCAAACCTTTGGAGAACCAGTTTGCAGCCATGAACACTCACCAAAATCGCCAACAAGGTTCTTTACTTGGAAAATCTCAGCAAAACCCCAAAGAGACCATGAAAGCTATCACCCTCAGGAGTGGTAAGGAGTTACCTCATAGAGTTCTCACCAAGGATGCTGAGAAACAAGGTGAAGGGGTGGCCATCAACATAGATGATGAAGTGGTGATTGTTGATGAGAAGATCAATGATGAGATTTTGGAGAAGATTGTGGAAGCCAAAGGTAAAGGAAAGGTTG
>NC_027755.1:595860-596589 GCF_000695525.1 Brassica oleracea var. oleracea
AGCAAGTGAGAATTCTTTTGTTCCTCCTCCCTATGAACCCAAACTTCCATTCCCTGGTAGATTCAAGAGGCAGCTGCTAGAGAAGTACAAAGCTCAATTTGAGAAGCAGATGAGTGAAGTTCAAGTCACAATGTCCGTTATTGATCCTTTCATGCTGATTCCTCAATATAGCAAGTTCCTGAAAGATGATGTAGCTGCAAAGAAGAAAGAGATGGAGGGCATGATGATTCTCACTCATGAGTGTAGTGCCATCATCCAGAGGATTGTTGTTCCAAAGAAGCTTGAAGATCCAGGATGCTTCACATTACACTGTGCTCTTGGACCTATGGTATTTGATAGATGTCTCTGCGATTTGGGAGCTAGTGTCAGCTTGATGCATTTATCTGTTGCTAAGAAGCTTGGTTTCACTCAGTACAAGAAGTGTAGACTTTCTCTGGTATTGGCTGATCGTTCAGTGAAGTACCCTGTGGGCATCTTAGAGGACCTCCCCGTGATGGTTAGCATTCACATGTCCTTATGGTACCTTCGCATATCGAAGAATGCCATTTAGTCTATGTAATGCTCCAGCCACCTTTCAAAAGCGCATGATGTCAATCTTCTCTGATCTAATTGAGGATGTTGTGGAGGTATTTATGGATGATTTCTCTGTCTATGGATCTTCGTTTTCTGCTTGTTTGTCAAATTTGTGCAGGGTCCTACAGAGATGTGAAGACACCAACCTTGTGCTGA
>NC_027755.1:597475-598459 GCF_000695525.1 Brassica oleracea var. oleracea
TGTCTTTGCCTTTGAGAAGTTCAGAAGCTACTTGGTGGGATCTAAAGTCATTGTCTACACAGATCATGCTGCTTTGAGACACCTTTTGGCCAAGAAGGATGCAAAACCCAGGCTCTTGAGATGGATTCTTTTGCTTCAAGAGTTTGATTTAGAAATCAAGGACAAGCCAGGAGTTGAGAATGGTGTAGCTGATCACTTGTTCAGGCTGAGAGTGGAGTGTGGCATTCCTATTGACGAAGGACTTCCAGAGGAGCATATCATGGCTATTGGAGCAGTGATGGCAGTTTGTGAGACTGGTAGAAAGCTTGAAGAAGTTAAGGCAACAGAAGAGAAAGAACTTTGGTATGATGATTTGGTGAACTACCTATCCACAGGAAAAGAACCTTTGAATCTTGTGGGCTATGCCAAGAAGAAGTTCTACAAGGATGTGAAGAGGTACTACTGGGATGAGCCCTACCTCTACATTCTCTGCAAGGATCAACTTTATAGGAGAGTGGTTGCTAATGAGGAGATTGATGGGATCCTTACACAATGTCATGGATCATCCTATGGATGCCACTTTGCTACAGTAACCAAGATGTTCAGGAGCATCATCTTTCCAAGGTTTGGAGTTCCAAGAGTTGTGATCAGTGATGGAGGCTCTCATTTCATCAACAAACTGCTTGAGGGACTTCTCAAGAAGAACGGTGTAAAGCCCAAGGTAGCAACTCCTTACCATCCTCAAACAAGTGGTCAAGTTGAGATTTCTAGCAGAGAGATCAAGTTCATTTTGGAGAAGATTGTGGGGATTACAAGGAAGGATTGGTTCATTAAGCTTGATGATGCGCTTTGGGCTTATAGATAGCTTACAAGACACCTCTGGGGACCACACCTTTCAACCTAGTGTACGGGAAAACTTGCCATCTGCCAGTGGAGCTTGAGTACAAGGCACTATGGGCAGTAAAGTTGCTGAACTTTGACATCAAGAGTGCCAAGGAGAAAAGA
>NC_027755.1:598489-605072 GCF_000695525.1 Brassica oleracea var. oleracea
CTTTCCATGACAAGAATATCCTGAAGAGAGAGTTTAAAGAAGGAGATCAAGTTCTTCTCTACAACTCTAGGCTGAAGTTATTTTCAGGAAAGCTTAAGTCAAGGTGGTCCGGTCCTTTCAAGGTCAAGGAGGTTAGGCCATATGTGGCAATATTTTTGTGGAGTACTGATGGAAGAGACTTCACAGTCAATGGGCAAAGGGTTAAGCTCTACATGGCGACTGCACCAGAGGAAGATGGGGTTTCAACTCCACTTTCTGATCCTACCCCGGCCTAATCTAAAGGGAGGCAAAGTCAAGCTAGAGACTTAAAACAAGCTCATTTGGGAGGAAGTCCCATGTATATCCTTGTACATATTGCATTAGTATTTTCATTTTCATCATATTTCTATAAAAAAAAAAAAAATTGAAGTTGTGTGCAGGTGCTTGATCGATCCGGTTTGAGCAAAGGACCGGGTTCATGGACCATGGTTTGGAGGCTACAGCTCAGCACCAGGTGGTTACTACACCACATTCCCACCTGACGACGACGATGTTGGGGCATCTACCCCTACTCACTATCCGTAGAAGGTACTTCATTACTTTCCCTTGTACATACCATTTCATTTTTTTTGCATATTAGCTTTCTTTTGGGTATATCTCTCTACTTGACAACACATAGACTGTGTAACTTAAGTTTGGGGGAGGTACCAAGTATTTGATCATGTTTGCTTTGATGATTTTGCATTGAGTCTTACATACATACTTTTTTGCATAAAAAAAAAATCATATAGATTACATCACTTGCATTTTTAGGAGAGTCTAGAGCATATAGGTTGCATTCACTTGCATTGGGAGCAATGATTTAAAATGTCTTGTAAAGAACTCTACCTCGCGCTCGAATAGCTATTGCATCTCTCAAAATGCCTTGTATGTTTCGAGCCTTGAAAAATCTTCCTGGATCTCATTAGTTGCTGAAACTTAATCTTTGAAGCCAACTACAACCTTATTTGAACTGAACGAACTTAATGCTTCTTGCTCATGGTCCCTTGTGTACTGAGTCATGGCTATACACACTTGAGTTGTCACATCCTCTACGCCAATCTTTTTGACAAACTCGAGTGGTAGACCACTCCCAAAACCTTTTCCTCCTTTTAAGCTTTCATTCTTTGATGATTGAGGCCTTTTTCAAAAAGTTTTACATGTGCATAATGTTGAGAGTATCGGGAACGACAATGCTTGATCTTCATTCTTGGAGGGTGACTGTTGTGATTATGATTTGGGAGCATGAAAAGTTTGAAGGAAAAGAATAGACTCTATGTGTTTAAGTGAATAGTCTTATTGAGATAAGTAAATAAACATCTAGCTCAAGTTTATGAAAAGTCTTGGCCCCCAAAAAAAAAAAAAAAAAAAATAAAAAAAAAAAAAAAAAAAAGGGCTACCAAAGTTGTTAGGAGCTAAGAAATGTTTTAAAATTGTGAAAGAAAAAAAAATCCCTTGTAGATTTCAAAGAGAAAGAGTTTTATGTGAAAAATGTTCTTAGGATCTTTTGGTGAGAGATGTGAGTTGGGTTTGACATTGGGAAATGATTGTGTAACTTGTATGTTTGAGAAAATGGTAGAACAATGGAGATTGAGCATTGTATGCATGAGATGATCCTTTTCTTAGATATATTATGTGCAATGTCAAGGCTACTTGTCTTGAGAGTATACCACCTTAAATATCATATATCTTGAACCTCTTGACTCACTTGATTAAAAAGCCTCCCCTCAACCAAATGATTTGGACCAATTGACCATTTGCAAGAATTCACCTGATGTTTATTGCTTAATGAATGTGAGAGTTGGTCGATTTGAATGCGTGGATGTTTGATGATGATTGTAAGGGCAAAAGGAGTTGAGATCGACCTAGAGAAGCTAGAGTATAATAAGAGAGTGTGCTCATGTTGGATTTAGATGTTGAATTGAGTGCTAGATGTTTTTCTTTTGGCTATGAGCTCCCACCTTCAAATCTCTCTCCCTATGAGTTCTGGAAAGTTCACTTGTGGACAAGTAAACGAACAAGTTTGGGGGAGTTGATATCTTGCATATTTCCATTGTGTTATCCATTCATCCATGTGCATTTCGATAATATAGACTAGGATTTAGCCATGTTTATGTTGTATTTTGCATACATGAGTCTTTATTAGGTATTGGAGTACCAAATGGAGTTCTTGGAGACATTTGAATGCATTTGGAGCTCAAAAGAGGTGATAAAGGTGATCATTGGACGAGCAGTGCATGGGAGCGACCCTACCGGAGCGTCACCATGAACTCGCTGTGCCCTACCTCTCAGAGCGACCTCACGAGGTCGCTCACCATTTCATCATTTTGGAGTGACCCGAAGCAACCTCCCAGAGCGACGACACGAAGTCGCTCCAGCTCCAGAGCGAGGTCGCCACAGCGACACCCCGAGGTCGCCACAGCGACACCCCGAGGTCGCCACAGCGACACCCCGAGGTCGCTCGGGTTTGTGTCGATGAGACACGAAAAACAAGCCGGGAGCGACGTGCCGAGGTCGCTGCGCTTCAATTATTTGGTCGAACTTATGATTAATAAAGGGCTTTTTTGGTCATTTGTTATGCACGATTTACACTTGCTAAACCTATGTTTAAGTACCTTTTTGTAAGCCATTGGAGGCAGATTATCTTTTATCTTAAGAAAACCACCAAAAACCTCTTGGAAAGTTCATCTCTTTGATTCAACTGATCATTTTTTGTTATTGCAATCCTGTTGTTTTCATATCGATTCTCTGTATTTCTCTACATGATTAATCTGAAATCCAATATGGGTTTAAGAGGAATCATGGAGATTAGTGAGTAATCACCTTTTGAATTCATGGGCTAGGGAGATTAAGGATGATTATGTTAGAGCTATGATGTTTTAGTGTAGATCATAATAGTCCTTGCTAGTAGAGTATTCATAATGCATCTTCTGAGTTGGCCTCTCAAAAGTTGATCTTTAGGCATTTTCCACCCAAAAGGTGTTTGATGAAATGCCTGAGACAACTCTTCTAAGCTTTTAGCATACTTTGTCAAAGACATTTGTTGTTATAGGTGCTAAGATAGCCATTAGACTTGTTAGTAATGATTGTTTTCATATTATTCAACCAAAGACATTTGATGTTTGAAATGTGTTAGTAAATGAACACTCATCTAGACATAGAGTTTGTTTAGAACTGTGTCTAAGTTTAAGGTTGATAGTTTGATTGATCGTTTGTCATCCTTAGTTCGAAACTTGATCACCCAAGGTCTAATCTCTATGCCCATTAGTTCTCTTTTCCCTTAGTCAAGAAAGTTACTTCATTTATAGCTTTTATTATTCTGCAACTGCATTAGCATTAATCATTAGTTTAGAAATCTTTTAAATCACCGGTTGCACTTAGATTAAGTGAGTACTTGCATTCTCAATGCTTTGAAATCTCTTATAATTGGTTCGGCAATCTTTTATACTACATCATTTGTCTTAGGAGCCTTGAAAACTCCTAACATCAATATCAAAACTTGCTACCATCAAAAACCTTTTTTTTTATAATCTGAATATCCAGACACCTTACATAGCCCGACTAGTGCATAAGTACACTTCACAGAAAGCATCTCGAGAGCCACCAATTTCACTCATATTAATTGATGGTGGCCACACGCAGGGCTAATAATTCTCTCAAATAGATTATATTGAGTTTTGTCCTAAAAAGATTTTCTAAGAAAGAAAATTACCAAAAATGTTTCATTAAAGATGTAAAAGACTCTTATGCTCTAAATATATAAATACAAATAAATAAAGAAAAATTTGAAATTGTTTTTCTAAAATTATTTTAGATCTTATTTTAGAATTTTTAAAATTTTATTTTCGTTTTTAAATTTGACATTTTAATTTTAGATCTTATTTTTGTATTTTTAGAATTTTTAAATTTTATTTTATTTTTAAATTTAAAATTTTAATATTTATGTTTTTTGAATTTTGAATTTATTTTAGGGCAAATCTCCAAAATAGCACATTTCTAAGTTTATATCACAAAAATAGCACTCAAAAACTAAAATGACCAAAATAGCACATTTCTAAGTTTATCATTTGAAAATTTTAATTTTTTTATTTTTCAAAATTTGAAATCTTATCCCCAAAACCTCATTTCTCAACTCTAAACCCTAAACCCTAAACTCTAAACCCTAAACCCTAAACTCTAAACTCTAAACCCTAAACCCTAAATCCTAAACCCCACCCTTTAACTCTAAACCCTAAGTTTGTGACTTTTGATAAAACATTAAGTGCTATTTTTGTGACTTTTGACCTTGAGTGCTAGTTTGGGAACAAAAACTTGATTCAGTGCTATTTTTGTCTTTTTCTCATTATTTTAATTTTGTTTTGAATTTTTTATAATTTTTTCCAATTTTATTCGAATTTTTCTGTATTTTTACGTATTTTATTTTATTTTATATTTTTAAGAAGAAAAAAAACCGATACGTCATTATTTTAACATGTACCGGTCGTCTATGAACTGAAAAACGTCGTTGGAGGTTTATTATGATAAAAATGTCACTTTGCAAGTTTGAAGTGCTAGTAAAAAAACGTGAGTGTTATAGAAAATGACACTCTCGGTGTTTAAAATGCGATTTTCCGGGTTTTTTTTTATTACTATGGTAAACCAAATCAGACAAAGAAAAACAGAGTACAAGGATATCAGCTCAGGGACAGTGTTTGGAGATCTTTTAAACACACTCTTTATTTCGACAAAGCGCTAAAAGCTTTTGTTGATCTCACACCTGATTGAGAAGAAGAAGAGTATTGGTTTAAGAGAGGCATGAGTAGGCCAAGTCCTTCTCTTCCTTCAGCTCCTCTGCAGTCAAATCCATCTTCTTCCTTGATACTTCATCGATCGGAAGCCCTGATCAAACCAAATTCAGATTAGTATAAGAATTTGAGTATTTGAGTTTGTAAAAGCTAGTCTTATTACCTTGGACAATGCTCCACTCTCCATTGCGACAAGTGACAGGGAAGGAGTAGATAAGTCCTGATGGAACGTTGTAAGAGCCATCCGAGTATACTCCCATGGAAACAAATGTACCCTGAGGAATGGATCATGTTAGAACGGCTACAAAAATTAATAAACGCACCCTGAATAATGGGAAAAGAGTTTTGTTATGAACCTCTGGAGTTCCAAGGACCCAGTCACGGATGTGGTCACATGCAGAGCTAGCAGCAGAAAGTGCACTCGACAACTTCCTCGCCTTGATGATTGCAGCTCCACGTTGTTGAACCGTAGTGATGAATTCTCCGTTCAACCACTCATCGTTCTTGACGAACTCGCGGACAGGCTTCTCTCCAGATGATGTCTGAACCTTGGCGTGGTTGACATCTGGGTACTGTGTGGATGAGTGGTTTCCCCAGATGATCACGTTCTTAACATCAGAGACGGGCACGCTCAACCTCTCGGAGATCTGACCCAAGGCCCTGTTGTGGTCAAGCCTTGTCAAACAAGTGATGTTCTTCTCGGGGATCGATGGTGCAAATTCCTTCAGGATCAATGCGTTGGTGTTTGCAGGGTTTGCAACAACAAGAACCTGAAAAAAAAAAAGTCAAAACGAGAGTCATAAACTAGAACCCAATTGAGACTAATGAAGCATGTGTTACACTCCAATGAACAACAAAAGGCTAGATGAAGTGACTTCATTCTCACTGTGTCCAAAAAAAAAAAGAAACAGATTTAAACAAAAAAGGCAAACAGATCTTAATTACCTTGCAGTTAGGAGCGGCGTGCTTCTCCAACGCAGCAGCCTGGGACTTGTAAATGGAGACATTCTTGGACATGACATCCTTCCTCTCCATTCCATCTTTCCTCGGGAATCCACCAACCATAACAGCAACGTTGACTCCAGTACATCCCTCAACGACATCAGTTGTAGCAACAACACCTGATAAAACACGTTCAAATATTCACATTAAAAAATGTTTATCGCAAACATGAAAACACAGCTTGGGGGAAACTGTAGCTACCTTTGAGGAGAGGGAAAGCAGCATCGATCAACTCCATCTTGACACCGTTGAGAGCTTCAGCAGCAAAGGGAATATCCAACATGTGGAGGATCACTGGCTGGTCAGCACCTAGCATAATACCTCTTGCAATCATAGGGACAAGAGCGTATCCAATTTGTCCTGCGCCACATTACAATACTCTCATACATTCACCAACTAAAAACCATATAATATCCAATTACAACCAAAACCGTTTCCAATTCATAAAAAAAAATAATCCCTCCAATTAGTCAACAATGAACACAACCAGCACGAACGCTATCAAAGCAAAGCAAGATACACGAAAAATCAAAATCACGGTTTATTCGTCGTGTTTCGAACCTTAGCAAAGTAAATACATTTCATACACTCAGATCTGATTCAACCACTACGTCTGTTTAATCAATCGATAAAGCATACGGACGATTTAACCAAGACTAAGCAATAGGTTTGCGTTTCGCTAGACTAGCCGGAGATCGGACACTACAGGATCTGAAAAGTTTACCTGCAGCACCGGTAACGAGCACACGAACTGGTTCCTTCGCCATCGGATCTAGATC
>NC_027755.1:605132-627411 GCF_000695525.1 Brassica oleracea var. oleracea
TCTAGATCGTCGGTTTATCGCCGGAGAAACGGATCGGTGTTTTGAGATTTTGGGGAGAGGCTTTTTGGTTGAATCTGTGTGAGAGCTCACTGTGGCTTTTATTTATTGTTGGTGGTGGTGGTGGGAGATATCGAAGGTGTTGTGTCATGCCACGTCATCTAATTTAATCGTATCATCTCGAAGTAATAAATTATCTTAGATTTACAGGATTTAGATTTGGAAAGAGGATATTCTGTGGATAATATAATTCCAATGGGTTTCTTTAAGAGGACGTCAGGCCCATATTTGAGCCCACACTAAGTGACATTAAGAGCAAGTCCTTATTTTCTGATGTTCTTCGGTTATAATCACACTGCTACAGGCCCAAAAGATGCAAAAGCATAAAATGCTAGATATTTTTCCCTGGATCAATAGAAGAGTGAGTTACACACGACAACAATTTTCTTTTTTTTTTTACTACACAAAAGAACACATCTCACTTGGTGCACACAATTGTTAAAACCCATGTGTGTTTTATACCAAAGTGTCCTCACGCGAGTTCATGAGAAATAGAGTTTTTCTTCTTTTTTTCTCTAACAAAAAGTTATTACATTTCTTCTTATTTTTCCTTCATTTTCTTTCTTTTTCTTCTACAATCTTTCTCTTTTAACTTTAACTTCTCTGATCTCTTCCTCTTCCCTTTTTCTCATCTCTTTCTTCATTTCTATTCTTACTATTGCTTTATTTAGATCTGTTTTATTTTTTTGTAGATTTGTTTTTCTTTGTAAACTATCAAAGTCCTTACTAACATTCCACCACTATTTCCATTTCTTCAACGGCCACTCCCGTCCACCATCATCGCCGGTTTCCGAGAGCCATCACCATCGTTGTTTCTTATGCGGCCAACACCACTATCGTGTCTGTTTCTTCAGTGGACAGGGGTTTGTGGATGTGGTTGTTTGGGATTTGCGAGGAGTGGATGGTGTTGTTGTGGACATGGGTTTGTGGATGTAGTTGTCTGGGATTGCAAGGAGTGTATGGTGTTATTGTGGACATGGGACATGTGGATGTGGCTATCAGAAAAAGTGAGGTATTGATGTTGAGGCTGCTGTTATGGGCGGTGTGGACATGAAAGTTGGTGTTAAGGTCAGGAGAGAATAGTATTAAGCATTGCCTAGTTCTTTTTGCATGTCGGAATATGTTCTGTTGCGGTGGAGAACACGGTTCGTGTGCTAGTGATGTTCGGCGGATCACGATGCGAAGAAGAATCGTGAAGGTCGGCTTCCGATTCTTGGATCTGACTTTAACAATTTACTTTTCTATTGCCCAATGGTTGGATGGACCTGAAGTTATGAGATCAATCAGATCGATTTTGTGCGATAAAGTTTAGTTCTTTATTTTTGGGTTTTTTTGTATGTGAAACTCTGAGTTAATGAAAAGCAATTGGATTGTTGGGAGCAAGAAACTTTATTTTGTGTAAGAAACCATAGGAGAAAGATAAGAAGATGGAGAAAATAAACAATGGAAAATTGAGTTTCTCCATTAATAGAGCTAGCAAATGAAGCTTTAGGGCATGGATTAACAAAACTTAAGAAGAGAGATCCATCAGAATGAACATCCAAGACTGATTAATTTTTTTGTGTTTGTATAACATTTCTCTCTCTCTTGTACTGAAAAAAGAGAAACATGATTGAAAAAACAGAGAAATGAAAGATAACGAATTTTGATTTAGTTTAAAGGACAAAAAAGACATTACCCACACGGAAAGTGTGTCTCCAGCATAAAGTGTTCATTTATGTAATTAGAAACCGAGAAAGTGTCTCTTGGAGTAATTTTTTCTTAATAGAACGTTGGCTAGGTTTGTTTAATAAACATCGTATAGCTAGCTCTCGGGTATGTACGTGACCTGCCTTTTTGTGACGAGCACGATCAAAGAACGGAAGAGCCGTTCTCCGAAGGTTTTTTCTCTATGAGTTTGTGACTTCCACACGTGAATGTCTTTTCCCTTTCCATAATGTAAATATTATTTATATTTTATGGACTAAAAGGTTGGATCTGGATCTCGTCAGTTCAAAGCCAGATCTGTATATCGCGCTTCAGATTTCCCACTGGTAACTAACCATAATAATTTATTGATTAAAAAGCTAATCAAATAAGAAATCGAATAACATGAGCTAAATGGTGACTGAATAAAGAATCACCGATCATGAGTCAGTAACCAGTAATCACCAACGACAGAATGAATGTATAAACGCGTTTCAAAGGATTTACACATATATATTCCGTGTGTAAAATGGACATAAGACAGTGACATGTCCAATAGTCAACTGGTTTTCTTTTCTTATTCGGCCAGTCATTTTATCAAAAACTGCAAGAATTAATTCGATTTAAAAATAAACTAAACCACGATTATGGGTAGTTGTTAACTTATTAATGATGAAATTAAAAAACGCATTATGTCGAATCTACTTGCAGAGATCTTAATTGATTGATTAAGTAACATTTAAGTTGTCAAAATAAATATTTACTTTATTATTAATACCGAAAATAAATAAAAGAGAGAGATTTAACAGCAAGTCGACAGTGTGGACAGAGAGAGCGACCTTTAAAGCTGTACAAGGGAAGCCGCACTGTACTTTATCTCACCAAAAATAGGAAAAAAGAAAGAGTTTTTGCATCTAATAACCAAAAAAAATATTAAAATTCACCGACTAACCATAAGAAATACATGGCTAGGATATAATATATATTACAGCAGCAGCTTGACGAAAATACCCTTGAACCAATTTACCCCACGCGCATTGAATAGGAAACGTAGCAGACCTATGATGTTCTAGAGAAAACAAAAAGACAAAAGGAGAGAAAAAAAACGGGAGTGAAAGAGGTAAATTTTTAGGGTTTAAATTCAGCGACAGAAATAAAAGCAGAGGGTTGCATAATCAACAATGGCCTTTTGTAAACTGTAACTCGACCACTGAGGTGCTGGTGAAGTGGGTACGTGTTGGAGAACGACGGACGCAACCATACAGGGCAGCGGTGACTGAACGGGCGCGACACAAACAAGTACTGGACACAGCTGCATCGTGAAATCACCGACTAAGAAGGTGAGTTACTTTCTAAATAAGGTTTTGGTTACAGAACAGGGGAACTTTTTGTTTAAATTTTGGTCAGTTGGTGTGGAATGTTTTGTAAACCGTTTCTATAAGTTCATGTTTGTTGGATCTGGACATGCACTAGTACTGTAATGTCGTCCATGGAGTGGTTCTTGTGAATCATGTAAGCTTATGGTGTAGTAACTAATTTACTCTATACTATGTGTTATAGTAAGGAAATTGTTATGGAGTTGTTATGTGACCGATTGTTTGCTGTTTGTAATTGTTAGTAAATTGGTCTGGTAAAATACGGTATCCGTATGTTTGGGGTTGTGACTATGATATAGTAGTTGTGTAGTATAGTTTCCGAGTAGGATATAGTCTTTCTTTAGTAAAGTTCCCAGGTAAATGGTAAAGGGAACCACGACTAACCAACGTAACATGTTGCTTTTCTATGTAGGATGGAAGAGATAGGCTTACCGGAGAGACTATTTGAGACGGGGTTCGAACCAACGGGTCGGAAGCGTATCAACAACTACTTCAACCTAAGATGGATCCAAGTTATCAAAGACAGCCTCACATACGCGCAGAATGAGATGCTGGTGGAGACCCAATTTCGGCAACTTCTACAGATGGGCCATCATACATTTTCTGTCATGTTTGGTCACCAAATATTGTCCCGTCAGTTGGTAACGGCTAAAGAGTATGAGCTGTGGTGGCTACTTGCGGGGAAGCCAATTCGATATGGAATAGGGGAGTTTGCGTTAGTTACTGGCCTTAAAAAAAGCGGGAGTGAAAGAGGTAAATTTTTAGGGTTTAAATTCAGCGACAGAAATAAAAGCAGAGGGTTGCATAATCAACAATGGCCTTTTGTAAACTGTAACTCGACCACTGAGGTGCTGGTGAAGTGGGTACGTGTTGGAGAACGACGGACGCAACCATACAGGGCAGCGGTGACTGAACGGGCGCGACACAAACAAGTACTGGACACAGCTGCATCGTGAAATCACCGACTAAGAAGGTGAGTTACTTTCTAAATAAGGTTTTGGTTACAGAACAGGGGAACTTTTTGTTTAAATTTTGGTCAGTTGGTGTGGAATGTTTTGTAAACCGTTTCTATAAGTTCATGTTTGTTGGATCTGGACATGCACTAGTACTGTAATGTCGTCCATGGAGTGGTTCTTGTGAATCATGTAAGCGTATGGTGTAGTAACTAATTTACTCTATACTATGTGTTATAGTAAGGAAATTGTTATGGAGTTGTTATGTGACCGATTGTTTGCTGTTTGTAATTGTTAGTAAATTGGTCTGGTAAAATACGGTATCCGTATGTTTGGGGTTGTGACTATGATATAGTAGTTGTGTAGTATAGTTTCCGAGTAGGATATAGTCTTTCTTTAGTAAAGTTCCCAGGTAAATGGTAAAGGGAACCACGACTAACCAACGTAACATGTTGCTTTTCTATGTAGGATGGAAGAGATAGGCTTACCGGAGAGACTATTTGAGACGGGGTTCGAACCAACGGGTCGGAAGCGTATCAACAACTACTTCAACCTAAGATGGATCCAAGTTATCAAAGACAGCCTCACATACGCGCAGAATGAGATGCTGGTGGAGACCCAATTTCGGCAACTTCTACAGATGGGCCATCATACATTTTCTGTCATGTTTGGTCACCAAATATTGTCCCGTCAGTTGGTAACGGCTAAAGAGTATGAGCTGTGGTGGCTACTTGCGGGGAAGCCAATTCGATATGGAATAGGGGAGTTTGCGTTAGTTACTGGCCTTAACTGTAACTGCCCACCGCCCAACTCACTTACAACAGGCCGTGTGGCCCACCCTAAAAAGAAGGGCAAAGGAAAGGGGAAACTTGTCCCTTGTGATGGACCGGTGTGGAAATCTTTGTTCGACAGTGATGATAAGATAACTCCATCTGATATCATAAAACGGCTGGCAATGCGGGAGAAATACAAAGACGACGAAACTAGATTGAGGTTAGCACTTTTGCTGTTGGTTGAAGGGATTTTATGCCCTACCAGTGGGTCAACAAACATTAGTGCAGAGGTGGTTGAGATGTTGGCCGATCTGGATGGGTTTCTAAAATATCCATGGGGTCGAGAATCCTTTATTTTAACGATCCGAAGTGTTAAGGGACGGTCACCTGCGCAGTATGCAAGCGACACAATAGCAATACAAGGGTTTGCACATGCCATTGTGTTGGTAACAGTTTGCTGCTGCCCACAGATTATCTGTGAATCCCCTGCTGATAGGGTATTGCTTGAGGAAGATGTCCAGATTGAAGACATCGTTGAAGAAGTGTGTTCTCGGAGTTTGAAAATAAATGTTGTGACGAGTAGGAACTTGGAAGTTGAAGGCCAGGTATAGTAATAATTGAAAACTTCAATAGTTGTATTTTTACGGTTTAAAACTTATCTTGTATTCGTTATGCTGCAGGCAACTGTGACGTCTATTCTATGTCCTAATCATAGTATAGATGGGTTTAGAGATGAAGTTACTGATGTCACGGTAACCCACATGGTTGCACTCATCAACAACAAATTTCCTTTTGAGCACAACAGTTGGTCAGGGGGTGTGAAGGCAGTAGACGCAAAGAGATTGCAGGAAGTAGGAGACGACGTTGGTTTAGTTGATGAAAACGCGCGTGGAAGCAACTTTCAACCAGACAGTTTCTCCCCATACCACACAGCCGTCCCTGAGTCGCATGTTGGTCACTCTGGTTCTACTGGTGCCCCATCAGAAGATGTTGAGGCACGTGTGCTGCAAGTGGTTGGGAGTTTGAAATCCCATTTCGACACAGTTTTATCTGGCGTGAAGAATTCATTGTCTGAAGAAATTAAACAACTGAAAGACATGTTACTGCGGTACACGAAGGATGACAGATCCTGGTCTCCACATTTCTCCACAGAACCGGAAGAAGACGGACAACGGTGTCCTCCAAGCCGAATGGAGGCCATTCCAGAAACGTCACCACCCCCTCTCCGTTCAACCTTTGGAGAACATGTCGATGGAGGTTTGGCCAGTGGGACACAACCAGGACGCAATCACATGATTATGGTTAGTTCGGTGTTCTATTCAATATGGCACATTGAAATTACTTTACTATCTTTATAATGCATCAAATAAAGCTAAATACTTCATTTGTTTACGCCTATTTGCACTTGTCTAACCAGGATCAACATAATGTTGGGCCGTCTTCCCCACCTTTGCCGTTTGTTGCTACATGTTCCGTTCAACCCGCCTTACATAGTACTGTTGGAGGAACTGGAGACGGTGATGTCCCCGCACCCCCGCAAGCACCACCATTGACTGCTCTTTCAAAGAGCTTTCAATCAACGAGCAAGGACATTCAGTTTGGAGACCAGGTAGGGTTGGTGTTGAATAGTCAGACAGTAAATTTTAATTAAACCGGTCCTATACTATATGATGGGCGTGGTATAGTATACTAAACGGGGTATAACATACATTTTTTGGAATAGAGTGCAAGTGACGATGAGGACATTTCGTTAGCGCAACTGCGTCGTAAGATGAAGGTGAGCACTACAGGACATATACTGTCCTCTACAACTGTGGATGTTCCGTCTGAGCATGCTGGCGAAGCATCCAATCAGATACTCACGCACCTGGAAGAGACTGGCGTAAGTTTGTTTGTAGCTTTTCGTGTTGCGGCGTTTCAGAATGTAACTGCAACACAATTGTAAGTCTCACATCATGTTCAATATACGAGATTATCAATAGCCCATATTCATCAGGAATTATTTCTCTTATAGTGACTGCAACGGTGGGGAAGGTGCCACAATATCAAATGTGGTGTTCAAGGATGTTTTTCATGGAACTCGCCCCCTTCACTTTGAGGTTTGTTCCCCCGCCTGAACGTATCTCTATCTTTGGTTATATGTTCCCAGACTGACATACCTATTTATAACAGGCTGCTGACATGGTTGTCAGCTTCATCCGCCACCGCAACTTGGTAGAGGGCAGCCACCGGTTTGAATTCTTGCCCTCTGTGTTCTTACGGTCACTTATTCGGGAGTTCAGACAGGCCCAGAATCCAGGTTGCAGTTCAGCTTTCAATTTCACAACCGTCAGTGGTGTCTCCCTTCCGAGCATTCGTAGGTGGTGTGTTGACATCGATGTTCTATATTGCCCTTTCCAAATTGATGGCCAGCATTGGGTTGGTGTTTCCATTGATTTAAAGCAGTGGTGCATACATGTCCTTGACTGCAACACTGCTTGTGTCTCTGAGACCAATGTTGAGAACGCATTACACCCAATCTCAGTAATATTTCCGGAACTGGTGAAACACTATGGTGGACCACATCCAAGGCCCGGAGTACTAACAGAATGTATGCCAGTTGAGCGTTTGGACATCAATCTCCTATGTGAAATTACAGGTTAGGTCCTACTACCTTCCGCTAGTATTTTCATAGAATGTTTCATTTTATGTTGAAGTCCATAATCTGATATGGTACAGATTTTATTCCATACTATTTTTCTTGACCATCTGAGTAGTATAGTACATGCTTGCGCTTAACCATCGTCCCTTGCATTAGTCACTTTTTACAGGCCAAATTTATTGAATGCTAACAGACTTCCTCCTTTACCTAGGCTTATCATGTGTTGCGTCAGTCATCTTGCTCGAGCTTCATGCAACAAAGAAGCTTCACCTCTGCGAACACATTACTGAAGGTTGTATCCGTACTGCGGGTGAGAGGTATGCTGTTGAAGCGTTCGCCACCTTTAATCCTCAGCTTCTTGCACCATAAATTATTTGGATGTTATGTTCTGTATTTGTTCCTACCGTTGATCCATTTCTGTTCCCATCTTAGCAACAAACTATTTCTTCCTCGCTTCTAAGTTTGTACGTTTGGACTCGTAACCTATGTTTCTGTTTTTCCAAACTATGTGACTTTGTTTCGAATGGTAGTTCAACAACGTGATTCTCGATTTATAGATTCTTATGATGCAATATAGTTGGTTACGAAACTATACAAGCACCGTTTAATAAAATATAATGTCTTGCCTACACTCTAAGTCTTGCCTAGCTACTCAACCGCCCGCTTATGTTGTCCATTTATATTGTATTTCACCAACGAGACTCCATCTTGCTCGAGCTTCATGCAACAAAGAAGCTTCACCTCTGCGAACACATTACTGAAGGTTGTATCCGTACTGCGGGTGAGAGGTATGCTGTTGAAGCGTTCGCCACCTTTAATCCTCAGCTTCTTGCACCATAAATTATTTGGATGTTATGTTCTGTATTTGTTCCTACCGTTGATCCATTTCTGTTCCCATCTTAGCAACAAACTATTTCTTCCTCGCTTCTAAGTTTGTACGTTTGGACTCGTAACCTATGTTTCTGTTTTTCCAATTTATATCACAACAAAAGATGAAGGTTTACATAAGGGCAACCATATCAACACCAGCAGTTCCATACTATTTACTACTGCTGCCAGCCTAACTACATGGTATAGTCGTAAATAAGAGCGTATACAACAACTGTTGTTATATACGAACATATTCAACACATGTTCACCATAAAAGTTGACTGCAAACCATGCACGCCATCCTTTTCAGATGACTGCTTACATTATTTAGGCCCGGTCACAAAAACATACTTCCTTGACCACCTTCATTTGCCCAGTACTATGCTGCTTCTTTAGATGGCGGTGCGACAGGAGGCCTTGTTGTGGCCTTCCCTCCTACAACGTCTGCAGCGACGCCCTTGACGATTTCCAGAACGCTAACAAAACATCATGATTTTCGGTATCAGTTTGCTATACTATACACAAGTACTAGTATAGTCTATCAAAAGTACTTATGGTTTTACCTTATCCTCTCCCTGTGACATAATCCTTAGCTTTCTTGGACGGCCAGGTGGCCTCCTCATAGCTGGCGGTAACAACTTTCCAGTCATTGAACCCCCTATTTCGATAGCACCCACAGCTGGGACAGGGTAAATACTTTCCTCAAACCCACGGGTCCAAGTCTCTGCATTATAGGCCGTTGCAACCATTGAATCAGTTGGGATGTTAGCTCTTCCAGCAGCAGCAATAGCATGTTTGCATGGGATCCTTAATTCCTGGAACTCGTTGCATGTGCAAGTTCCGCCTAGAAGGTTAACCATGTAACACGACCCTTCAGTGGCTTGAACTTGAAACTCCATCTCGTTAATTGGGCGCACAGAAAGGCAGGTAGAGGCTTCAAAGTTTGCTTCCACCATCTTCCTAACCTTTGGTGTCAATGTCCCTGCTTGGCGTCCAGCCTTCTGGCGCCGGATAGCAAACCAAGTCATCACCGTTGTTCGAATGTATTCGAACATTGAGATAAGTGGGAATTCTCTTGCTTCTTTAAGAACTGCGTTCCAGGACTCCGCAATATTGGAATCCATTATGTTGTACCGAACACCACTGAAATGTGCGCGGGTCCAGTGCGTGAAACCTAGTAAGTAAGATGAAAACAAATATTACTATACTATTTCTGACCACGACATAGTATAGTTTACTATAATATATAAACATTATGACGGCCAACCTATATCCACAAGATATGCAGCACACCCAGGATGGACCTTCTGAATTTCAATAAACCTCTTGTTAAACTCAGAGATTGTAAACGCTCGAGCAGCAGCGCCCATCATTCCTGCAAGACGTTTGGATTTGAACCGAGCTTTTATGTTCCTCCATAGATGGACAGTGCACGCTGCATGATGTGCAGTCGGGTAAACCTGAAAAACCTTATGTTACAGGCCTATTCTATATACTATATACATAACGTATAGTAAACAAATTTTGGTAAATAACCTTTTTCAATCCCGTGTAAATGCTTCCATGGCGGTCTGATATAAAAACCACTTCTGCGGAATCCACGACAAAGGTGCTAAGCTTTTGGAGAAACCACTCCCATGCAGAATCATTTTCACTATCGACCACTCCAAAGGCAAGAGGGAATATTTGAAAATTTGCATCTTGGGCACATGCAGATAGTAGGCAACCTCCATATCGCCCTTTAAGACTTGTTCCGTCAATCATAATGACTTTCCGCATGTATTGGTACCCTGCAACTGATGCACCATACGCTATGAAGGCGTACTTAAACATGATACCACCAACATCCAACTCGGTGTTCTCCAGAATACAAATTGTTCCTGGGTTGGTTGTTTGAAGTAGACCCATATATGCAGGCAAGAGAGCGTAACTTCCAGCCATTGACCCGAGGGAACCTTCCATCGCAACTTCCCTGGCCCTCCATGCTTTCCAATATGACACGTTTACATGGTACTCATCAAGTAACATTTTCCTGATACCATCTGGAGTTGGACCTTTCTTAATGCCCACATAACGTGACTGCATCAGTTCACCAATAACTTGCGTTGTAGCGAGCCGGTGATAGTTCCTTCTTGCATCAACCGTACAACAATGCTTTAATGTTGCTTGGCGTATTTGGAAATTTCCTGACCCATCCAGCTTCACCGCATATACCCTCCAAGGACATTCTTCGGCAACACAAACGAGGACCATAAATTTTGGCGTTGATCTTCGGGTGCGGAAGTGAAATTTGCGGTTTATTGCATAAATTGCAATTTTAATTTTGCAATCACTCTTAGACTTGAAGACTCGTCCTACGAATATACCATCCCCTTCGTAGCGCACATCTTCTAACGCACCATCAACGCCTGCGAAATAAACACATAAGCCTATGTTAAGACTCATCAGACTTGATCAATCCTTGCATATCGTAGTGACCAAACTATTCCATATATAAGAAATAGTATAGTACGTACCATCTCGACCGATGCTATCAATGACGGGGGGAGCATCGCGACCAAACAGAGCTGGCTCACCCGTTATGTCGTTCAACATTTCAAATAATGCATCTTGGAATCGATTCCAAATGTTGTATTGCTCAACTGGGAGCTCTTGCGGTAGGGTTTCAGGCTCTGTCTCTTCAGATGAGACCCCGTGCTGTTCATTGTTCTCTTCAGGAACATGTGGGGGGAAAAGTTGTCGTCGTACGTTACGACTGCTCTCTTCGTGTTCCCATGCTGGGCTTCGTCGAGTAGCCCTCCCTGGGACCTCACAATCATCTTCATCACAATCTATGTCCCCTCTTTGGTCGACGGCTATACCCTTCCCCTTATTGGTGTCGCGCAGACGAGGACTTTGAAGACGTATTATTGAAGGTTCGCGTATTGTTATTCCGCCACGGTAATATGGAATAGTATTACCCGGTTCCTCTATAGTCATTGTTCCGACCGTTTCTTTTAGTGGGGGGCATGTGAGTGGGGTATCAGACATTGCGAAATCGTGCCATGCGTCCTCTGAATATGACCCTACGCCACCCTCTTCTATGGGATCCTCACAACCGCCTGGTGTCCCATGCTGATCGTCTCCGCCGTCAGGTTTTCCCTGTGTTCCGACAACATCTACAACTTGTGCTATGGAGACACACAAGTTGACCTCTTCAATTTTCCTCCGCATTTGAACGAATTGTTCAACTTCATAGTCATCGCTTATGAACTGAGGGGTTGAGCCATCTCCGTCGTCAATCTCAAGCCATGCGGGGTATTGATAAGATAATTTCACCGAAGTGTTTTTTGTTTCCATACCCACCCGTGTCTTCACCATGTCAACCAACTCCTCAAATGGGAGTCCAGATTTGAGTTGGATCCACATATGATCTGCTTCAAACTTCTGGTCAAATATCCAGCGACCATCGAGTTCGCGGACCCATTGACCCGTTAGAATGCGAACCTTGTCCTGTGGAAATATCTGTTGACGCGTAAAAGAAAAATATGTTAGATTCATACTTTTCTATTATTATTGTATGGAGTAGTACAGAAAGCTTCAAAACCATCCCCACCAGATCTAAGCTATTCTCACTTATATAAGCACACCAACATATACAACCCTACCCGATTCCCATCAGATCCATTTAATGCAAACTATGGTGAAAGTTATCGATTTACCTCAACTTCATTTGTTTCCGTATTAAGTGCTCCGTTGTCTGCATCTGCTGCCATGTTTCTGAAACTCTTCTATGCTGAACTTACAGAATAGAATATATGCCTTAAATGAAAAATATATGTGTTAATAGCCACACAAAGTTTTAAGCGGGAAACGTAGTTCAATTAATTACTGATGTAAGTGTTAGGTTACCGATTTGACTGAGCAGAGTAAATAGGTGTACATTTGTAGGGGTCAGTATGAACAGAATGCAAACAACTGTCTGAGCTACTCTCACGCATACGCGCTACCAAAGGAGAAAAGGGTCCAAAACTGCTCTAGCTTGTCACATCCGCACTGTCAGATTTTCCTTTGGTTAGTTTCTCAATTCTTCTCCCATTAGTGTTACTTCGCCAATTCACCCAAAAAGAAAACATATAGCCAGTGAAAAAGGCTAATATCATTCGCCTGTGAGATCTGAATCTATAAAGTTATTCGTCACTTCACTCACTCCCATTCTCGGATCTCTCGACTCTTCTTGTTCTTCTGTGAGTTTTTCCATTTTTTCCTTCTTTTTTTAACAATCAATGAATGTTTCAGTTTACCCGGAAATCGATACTTTCATTACCGAGAAAATGGAAACACTACTTACTACTCTGTACTCCCAGATCTACTAGTTCAGTTTAGTTCTAAAAGATTTAATCCTTTTTGTTTTGTCTGAGGAAGAACAAAACTTGTCGGTGGTTCCTCCAAAACTAAAGATTTATAAACACTACAGTTACTTGGTTTCCACTTAACTTTAGGTTCTGTTTCAAGATGCTAAGGTTTTGTTTTTGGCACAATAAAAACGGATCTGAATCTTCCATTCCAAGTCTGTTTTTTTATTCCATCCATTTATTGTTAACTTTGAAAATTTGTTGCCACTGACTATCTATATTACACTATCTCACACTTTTGACTGTGTTTAATTCTTCTCTTTATTTATTTATGCAGAGAAACTCACATAGTTAGCTAGAGGAAAGTTTTTGTTTAGGAATCTCTTTTGATTCTTTGGGTTTTGATGATGAGAGGGAGATCTGATGGAGGCCAAAAGAAGCGCCTCATTGCTTCCATCTGCGTGGTGGCTTTATTCCTCTGTTTCTTGTATATGTACTATGATTCCTCTAGCCAAGGTGCATCAGCATTGGAATATGGAAGATCATTGAGAAAACTCGGATCTTCTTATTTGGGTGGTGATGATGATGATACCAAACAGGATGGATCTGTGAGCAATGAAGAAGACAGTCTTGTTGTGGCAAAGAGCTTCCCTGTAAGTTGCTTTATCCAAACTCAAATGTAAACTTATGCTTAATGCAAAAGCTAACTTTGGTGTATACATGTTAAGGTTTGTGATGACAGACATTCAGAGATCATCCCTTGCTTAGATAGGAACTTCATCTACCAAATGAGGTTGAAGCTTGATCTATCTCTAATGGAACATTATGAACGTCACTGTCCTCCACCAGAAAGAAAGTTTAATTGTTTGATTCCTCCTCCATCTGGTTACAAGGTAGCTACATTTTTTGCTTTCTTCTTGCTTTTGATTTCACCACTTTCTGCTACCTTTGTCCTGATTGTTTTTGTTCTTTTAGGTTCCTATAAAGTGGCCTAAGAGCAGAGATGAAGTGTGGCAAGCAAACATACCTCACACTCACCTTGCTAAAGAGAAGTCTGACCAGAACTGGATGGTTGTCAAAGGCGATAAGATCAATTTTCCAGGTGGTGGCACTCATTTCCATTATGGAGCTGATAAGTACATTGCATCCATTGCCAATGTAAGCCTCTTTGCTTAATTTTTTCGTTAATGATAATATGCAATGTTCTAAAAATCGGTTATATCCAAAACGATTTTCTTAAAATCTGATATATGTGATTCAAGTCGGTTTAGACTGTGGTTTAGACTGTTTCGGTTGAAATTAGTCTATATCAATCTAAATATTTTAATCGGTCTAAATCCCTAAATCTGTTTAATTGGTTTGTTTGTGTATCTAATTTTTAAAATTCATCAAAAAAAATTTTATAACTTGACATTAAAAAAAACTAAAATATTTAATATAAAAATGTGTTTCTATTGGCTTCTTGTGACTTGCAGATGCTTAACTTTTCTAACGATGTATTAAACGACCAAGGGAGATTAAGAACGGTTCTTGATGTTGGATGTGGAGTTGCTAGTTTCGGAGCTTACCTCCTCTCATCTGACATAATCGCAATGTCATTAGCGCCTAACGACGTTCACCAGAACCAAATCCAGTTTGCATTAGAGAGAGGCATCCCTGCTTACCTCGGCGTTTTAGGCACCAAGAGACTTCCTTACCCGAGCAGATCATTCGAGCTAGCTCACTGCTCTCGGTGTAGGATCGACTGGCTTCAAAGAGACGGCATCCTTCTTCTCGAGCTGGACCGAGTGCTAAGACCTGGAGGCTATTTCGCTTATTCCTCTCCCGAAGCTTACGCGCAAGACGAAGATAGTTTGAGGATATGGAAGGAGATGAGTACCCTTGTTGAAAGAATGTGTTGGAGAATCGCTGCTAAAAGAAACCAAACTGTTGTTTGGCAGAAACCTTTGAGTAATGACTGTTACTTGGAGAGAGAGGCTGGGACACAGCCTCCTCTTTGTCGCTCGGATGCTGATCCTGATGCTGTTTATGGTGTGTCAATGGAAGCTTGCATCACTCCTTACTCCAAGCGTAAGTACATTAGTTTTTTGAGACATACTTAGTATTAAATTTGGAATTGTCTTATATCTCTATGCACCAGTAAAAAGTCTAGCATTCATTAGGCCGGTACACCAGAAATTTTACTTTTTCTAGGATAAATATGTATTCTAAAGAATAAAAAAAGAAATCGGGGTTTGAGGATATTATAAATATGGGTCCAAAGGGTTATTTCGTTCGCATAATAATTTACAAACTCTAAATGGGTATCTGAGCGTTTTGGTTTCTTTGCTTTCTTTGAGTTTGATTTGCGTTTGTTCACAACACTTAGTTCCCATTTTCTCTAATTTGTTTCTTTGTTAAATACAGATGACCATAAAACCAAGGGAAGTGGGTTAGCTCCTTGGCCAGCTAGGATGACTTCTCCTCCTCCTCGTCTTGCAGATTTTGGTTACTCAACACATATGTTTGAGAAAGACACGGTACGAGTGGTTTTTTTACTCTGAAAAAGATTATAGAACACACACACAAAAAGAGTTTAAGCATATTGTTTTGTTTATCTTCTTTTTGTTTGCAGGAGCTTTGGAAACAGCAAGTGGACAGTTACTGGAACCTAATGTCGTCAAAAATAAAAGCAAACACTGTGAGGAACATAATGGACATGAAAGCTCACATGGGTTCTTTCGCAGCTGCTCTTAAAGACAAAGATGTATGGGTTATGAACGTTGTCTCTCCCTACGGTCCCAACACTCTTAAACTCATCTACGACCGCGGTTTAATCGGGACAAATCATAACTGGTACAAACCTCATAGTCGTTAACTTTTTAACAATAATAGTTCACGTTTTCACCATTCCTCTTTATTGTTAGGTGTGAGGCTTTCTCTACGTACCCGCGAACATACGATCTATTGCACGCATGGACTGTTTTTTCAGACATTAAAAGCAAAGGATGCAGTGTGGAGGATCTATTACTTGAGATGGATAGGATTCTTAGACCTACAGGATTCATCATCATCAGGGATAAGGAGAGCATAGTTGAATCGATCAAGAAGTATATGAAGGCTCTGCATTGGGAGGTTGTGGCATTGGAGAAGGTAACTACAGGTTCAGAACTTGACCAAGACAATGAAGATGGTGAGAACAATGTGGTTTTTATTGTTCGGAAGAAACTTTGGCTCACCAGTGAAAGCCTTAGGGACAATGAGTGATCAAATGAAAAGCAGAAGGAGAAAAAGAAAAGAAATTGTTTTATTCCCACAAGTTCTTATATAGTTTTATTTTGATTTTTGTAGTTGATTTGTACCTCATAAGCAATATTATATAAATACTAAAATTAATCATTGTTTTTTTTAAAAAAAATTCTCTTTGGATGTTTCTATTGATTTTAAGTCTTTCAGAGTTCCAGTCTTTAGATTATGTTAGATAAAAACTAGATGTATAAGTCGTTATACTTGGTCAATCTCTATCTTTTTCGCTGAATCATCATGTGCAAAAGTTGGAAAGAATTTATACCTTGTTAATATTTTCCTACTCCACATAGAAGACCAGGAACATATAATTCATTTTTGTTAATATTTTCCAAAATAACTGATTACGATTTTACTAAAAGAAATATTATACGGAGGAGCAATTAAGAAATGTATTTCCTGAAAATTTACAATACACAAACAAAAATAAATTTAAAATTCCCAAAACTGCTGGATTCATTGCCAACAAATAATTTACCTCCCATTAATATCCTTCCCAAAATGAAAACATTTATTACTCCAAAATTTTAACTAGCATTGAACACACCATACCTACTCAGTTTTACTTAAAATGGTGATATATGATAATTAGACATATCTATATACTTAAAATTTTAATTTACTTGTGATCTAGGTTATTATTTTTTGTATGATTTTGTGGTTTGTATTTTAGGTTTGCATTTTCAAAAAATGTATAAGAAAAAAGATCATATAATATCACATAAATAGTATCAGAAAAATAAATAATATCAATTTGAAACATTTATTAAATAAATGATACAAAATATTTGTTTGTATGAGGAAAACTTTGAGGATGTGAGTATGATTCATATTCCTCAGAGTCGGAATGGTCAGACGGATTCGCTAGCGAGAGAAGCAAGAATCAGAAGTTATATTTTCTCCAATATAGATCAGATCTGGACAAACGGAAGTGCTCTTCGGAGAATCGGCTTGTTTGCCCACAACTTGAGCTATTAAATGAACAGCTAACCAAAAAAAAATACACCAAATAATATAATAAACATTGATTTTCTATTTTAATTACTAAATATACAATATATATATATATATATTTTTTAAAAAAAATAAACTATCAATTCTATAAATTAATAAAATATTATATTTCTAACATTATTAATTTATAGAATTTTTACTGACATACTTTTGCCTTCAGCATGCATCTACAAATATAATTGTTAATAGTCTTTTTAGAGATTACTTTCTTCGTGTTGTTATTGCTTACATTTTGCTTGTGTTAAAAAGGTCTTCTTCATGTTCAATTATCAACCACTATGATAATCTTTGGGTCCTGACCGACTCGAGCAAAATAACTAATATAACATTAACCATAACATGTTCATGTCTTTTGCTATACATATTCATTAAGATGGTTTAATACATAAATGCTAAGATTCAATTCGATTGCAAGGGATGAAGGAAGATACAGTACAAAGAATATGTACAATAATTATATATATATATACTTGGTCGGCCCGTCGGCGGGATGAAAATTAACAAATAATTTAAATAGTTAGAATTAATATTTAATATAAATTGTTATTATTTAAAAATATGTATATTAGTTAATTTTGTACATCTTATTGTATTTGAAGACTAAATAAATCATGTTATCTGAAAATTAGTTATGATTTTTTTAAAATAAATAAAACAGTCCAATATGGACACAAGATGAACATTATATAATAGTTGCCAAAAAAAAAAGATGAACATTATATAATAATTTACTTATCAAAAAAACATTACATATGAAATATCAAATCGAGAAAAAGCATATATTTTGTAAATAATTAACGTTAATATATTTGTATTCTTTTTCTTTTATATTTATTTTTGTTTTGTAGTACTGTTTTCCTAGTATTTTATTAGGTTTTCTTTTCTTAAACTATACTTGCATTAAGAACATGGAAACTATCACCAAACTTCTATGAGATTAGAAACAGATAAAATAAAGTATAAAAAAACCAACCTGACCAGGTGAGATCTTGATCTAGAGAGTAGGCATATCTTGTTCTCGTTTTCTCTACCATATGAGTTTCTTGGGTCCATTTGTTGTCTTTTAATCATCTCCACATTTTACATTTTTGTAATTTCTCCTTTTCTGAACTATCGCTATAACAATAGTTTCAAAAAAAAAAACTATCGCTACAATAACAGTTCAGGAAATCATTAAATCAATATTTGATTTTCCATTTAGAAATGATATTTACATATCTTGTTTATCTTTACCTTTTTCACTATGGAGTATGTACGTAGCTTTTTCCAGTATCTAAAGAGGGAAAACTTATAAATCGATCAACAGAGTACAAAAATTCATGAAAAAAAATTATTTGAGAATGAAGAGTTTGTGTGTGTTTTTAGTTTCACAAACCTGAACTTTAATCTTCATCCTCCAATTTTGCAGTAGGATCCACCTATCAGTCCATAGCATATATTGTTTTTCTTCTGCTTATTTAGTTGAAAAAGTATATTTTGAAGACTATTGTTGTGCCACTACTTGATGAGAAACTATTTTGATCTGCATCTAAAACTGTAGTACGATCATTAGAAGCTTTAGATTAATAAGGTTAGAAATTGAAAATTCAGAGAGAATCAATGGAGTTGTTGCAAAAGAAAAAATAACTTACAATTTCTAAATGAGGAAGAGATGAATTTAAAACTATGGCAACGTGAGTGGGTTTCAGAGAGAGATAATGGGTGTAGTGTGAGAAGTATTAGGGATTTTATTTTGTAAAGAAAAGAAATTAATAGAAGCAGTTGATAAAAGATACGTTATTTGATTTAAACGTTTAATTTCAATTTTTTTTTTGCATTTTTCTTTTTTTAAAATTTAAATTAATTTCCATATGGCAGTATCTGATTCGTCTGGTGACTTGTGATTTAGTATATAAGGTTCATAGATTTGTAGATTAATGTGATTACCATATTTTGTGTTTTTCAGTGCAAAACTATTGTTGAAAAAGAAGTGTTTACTTCACAAAGAATCTGAAACATTCATTTATTTGTTTTTGTAATGAATATTCTTTTTTGCTATATTAGCTGATTTGTCATATGCATGTTAGTTAGTAGATTTGTTATCTCTGAAGTTTTATATGGATTAACACTATTTTTTACCAAACCTTGTAATTGTACATTTTGAATTAGTAAAAAATGGCAGATGATGAATAAATTATTTAAAATTTTAAAAAGTATTAGAAAAAAAGTAGAATATTTTCTTTTATCTGGATTGGTTTTTATATCAGAGATATTGTTTTTTATTCGTCAGATAAAAAAAATTATACCTAAAGCTCCTATTAATAAAAATATAGGATTTAACGCAAGAATTTTTTTTTTTTTGTAGCACAAAATGCCTAAAACCAATTTTCCCTTTATGAAAGCACATGAAAAATATGTGGATTGAACTTATAATTCTTAATTTCTTAATCTAGGAATATAAATTAGAATAATTGAGTATCACTATTTTTTATTAAATCTCTTTGCTATGGATACAAATGGTTATAAAACAAACTTAGTCGAAGTTATGTTAGGCTCAAAATCAAAGGGGAATAGAGGCAATGAAAGGTTACATAGTGACATTGATGGAAACTTCGAATCATAGGAATCCACACTTCTACGTGGACAAAACCTAACCTATTGGTTCATCCATTTCCCACCATGTTTATAATAAGGTGGAGATACTGTTCAATCTTAAAGTTGTATCCAATTAAATGACAACAAATGCAGGGATAATAAAAGAGGTCATGCAAATATATCAAGTGAAAAGAAAAGCCGGGTTGGATGGTTACTATACAGACCAGTGGGGATCCCGAGTACTTTAGAGCTGCAGTCAAATCCTTCGAAAATTAGATCTCTTGTACGCATGATCAATTATTAAAAGTGTTCTCTATACCTGCAAATGCAAACGTTCAGAAGTCTTTCATTGAGATGAACAAAGCTTACCATGGAAAATCTCGTGAGTGTCTCCTTACAGTCTCGAAACCAAGGAAGACCCCATTTTCTGGTTAAAGTCGAGAAGAGAATTTGATGACTTCGTCTGCAGATGTATACATATGAGTTTTTTTAAGGAAAAGAGCGCACATCAGTCACTTTGGTCGCAGTAGCTTCCCCAGCCAAAACACCAGGCCTGCCAATTGTACACAACCAAAAAGACGTAAGTGAAACAGTAGTATCCTTGGTGACATGTACTGATAAAAAGCAACGTCACCCAAAAAGTGGAACTAGCCTTTTTGCGACCCACAGCGAGTTGATCGGCATTGTTCTTTTTCTTGTCCATTCGCTTCATTCTTTTCTTGTTCCCACAAGAACACTTCGTGCATCACCACCATGTCCAAGAATTCAAACCTGTTTGTGAGTGGGAGGAAGACATTCAATAAAGAAGATGACCAAGGTGAGAACTGAGTAAAAAATTTAACAGCAGCTACACCATGCCTAGTATTCAAAAAATAAGAAAATAGCTTCCAGTGGTAAATGCATATGTTTACAATATCAAATCTTTACCTTTTAACATAGCATAGACTTCATGATTACTCTCCATGTTGTTTCTTGTCTGCTCAGCTGCCAATAAAAAATATAAAAATCATGTTGTGAACGGTTAAGTACATGACTGCATAACTTTTCATATATAGTTTTAGTTAATGAGACCTTGCCTAGTATCACTTGAGACGACGCATCACATGCATATCAGGTAAGTTAATTGGCGGCTTCAATCACGCGACCACTCTCCTCCATAGCTCGGCCAAGTATCGAACCTTCACTGATACCGAGCAGTAGATCGATTCATGAATTGAAAATCAGAGAATAACAGAAAAACTGGTTATAAAAGAAAGAGAAGGCCTTACCAATGACCTCACGCTTGGGTCCCATCCCGAAGCTCAGGTATCCAAAGCTACGTTCTCTTTCAAATACTGCCTCAATCAACTACACGTCAGTTGGGGAACATCACTTGAACGGTGTAGGAGCAGCGTCTGGACTTCAAATCAGAAAGGAGAATCGATGAGTTAGCCATTTCAAAGAAAGTAGTTAAGCTTTGGCGTTTTGAAGGATTGAGATGATGATGTTCAAGGGAAGGATGCTAACCTTTACATAGGTGTAGATACACAGACTTTCAGGGGGTAAACTCGCATTCAATGTCAGATCGTGAGTTAAGAAGAGGGTAAAGGCGATTGATCTAACTCTGAGCGTTTCAGTAGATTAGAAGAGAATATAGAGCGACGGGAGAGAAGAGAATACCTGGCCACTCGATCGTTTTCGTTTCAGACGAACGGAAGAAATGTTTTGGTATCGAAGACGAAACCCTAGAAACATTGTTCGGCTCATAAAAAATTGGGCTTTCAATAATGGGCTCCACTCTATAATAAAATGCAGTGTCGGCTTCCAGAGACCACGAATTGATGACGTGTCATCTGACGGGACCCTCTAAAAGTGATTCAAAATGTATTTTATATATAAATTTTTTTTTTTTATAGAAAATATTTTTTTCTAAAAAAATGTTAATAAAGTCAATGCATGGATGTAAATTTATATGAAAATCATTTAAGAAATATTTTATGGAAAATAAAATTTATATTATTGATCGAATTAATATTTTTGGCTTTTAAACAATTTCTTAAAAACGAATTTGTTTGCTAATGAACTGATCCTATTTTTAAAATATTTTAGGTCAAAAAATTATTTGTCGCATAAAAACCTAACATGTAGGCCGAAGAATCTCATGTCTACTATTTGGTTACAAAGAAACTATGTCAATTCGATGTTATATAATGATTTAACAATTTAAAAGTTAATTATGGTTATGAGAAGTTTACGTTCACGTGTCAATCCTATTTGTAATACCCATCTTCATGGAAAAGAATTATTTCTAAATAAATAATTCTAGTAATTTATTTTGGGAATTTATTACGAGTTAGTAATTTATTTTTCAAAAATAAATTTTTCTCAAGACATAAATATTAAGCTAAAGTTGAGGAGCTATCGAGGCATTAAAAGTAAGCCAGTTGCTTAATTGGATAATTAAGTAATCTTTTAAGGAGTAAGGTGACCAATGAGAAAAGAGTTTTGGTTACCAAGTTGGATTATTTAATTATCCTTAAAGAAAAGGGATACGTGGCTAAAAGAGAAAGGGAGAAGAGTGATTCATATTCAGTTGTGCTGTGTCATTACCACGTGCTCATCTTGGAGTAGAGACAAAATAGAGATGGTGGTTACCTGGGAAAATTATAGAGAGAGCAATTAGCTTAATCATTATAATAAAACATGGCCAGGGAGGAGTGTGACATTTGTCACTACC
>NC_027755.1:627742-693986 GCF_000695525.1 Brassica oleracea var. oleracea
CTGATATTAGGTTAGTCCAACCTAACACAACTCTATGATTCGGTACGGGTTGCAAAGCCTCAGGCCGAAGATTAGAGGAAACGAGTTTTGAATGGATATTCTGGGTTACAGAATTATGTTTTGTGACTTGGAAAGTCTATTCTCAACCCGTTGTAACACTTTCGGACTTGGCAGAGGAAGGTCGTTTAGGCATGTTCTTGTTTGATTATTGCCTGAATGGTTGACCAATGTCTAAAAACGGTTCGGGGGTGTTACACTATCTATCTTAGATATTTTTCTCCTTTTTTGTATCATTTTGGTTATTGCTCGATATAATTATTGATTTTGAGTTTATTCTCATTTCTTTCTTTTATTTTGGCATGAGATTTAGAAAATGTTTAAGATTCAAAATTATTAAAGAGATGCATACTTAGGTTAAGATCTACGCCTTGTGCAGGATAAATATTTTATATTTATTACTTATTTTATATTTTTCTGCATATTATGAAATAATAAAATTATAATTATATATTAAATAACTAAGAAATCAGTTACTATTATGTAATAAATTGGCTTGCACATATAAATCAAATGACCGCTCTTGTTTATCCACAATCATTTTAGGATAAATAAATCAAAACAATCAACTTTATCCATCGTATGTGATATATAATTAACTTTAAATGATATGAATTATATATATATATATTAACGTAAACACCAATTAAAATAAAATTATTTATTTATATGATTTTATTATCATTGTATCTTATTATAGAAAAAATTTAAACATTGATCACAAAAGTTTATGTGAGAATTTTAACAGTTTTAGTAATCTATACTCGTTTTGAAAAATTCAAAATACAACATATTAAAAAAAAATCTAAAATTTTAATATATGATTAATGTAATTGTGTAATTTATTTTAATAATAAAGAATTAAACAAAAATGATAGAAAGTATACAAATTATTAGCAAATCTTCATTATTTAAAATCATTACTTACTATATATCATAATCAAATTAGGTAATTCCGTAGGTTTTATTTTAAAAAATAATATATAATAAATTTCAGTTTTATAAATAAATGGTCCATAATGGACATACTATATAATATAACATTCCCTAACAATTTAATTTTGGACTAACAAAATTCTCAATTGATTTTCAAGCCGCCACGTAAACAAATTAACATTCCAATTACGTGACAACTCAGCATAATAATTTTAACAGTTTTAGTAATTTGGTCACTTTTTAAATTCAAAATATAACATATACGAAAAATCTATATTTTAATTTTATAGCTAATTTGATTGTTTAATTTATTTTAATAATATAAAATTAATCAAAAAAGATGGATGAGATATAAAGTGTTATCAAATCTTTATTATTAGAATCATTAATTGTTATATATATATTATTCATATTTGGTAATTCCGTAGCTTTTATTTAAGGAAATAAAAGAAAATAGTAATTGTACACGCTAATTAATTTTATGATTAGTTTAATGAAAAGTATAATATATACTTAATTGGACCAACATATTTTCTAAAGATTCTGAATTTTATTCTGGTGATGACACATGACTATAATTAAAGGTTGTAATGTTTTTCAATTAATATATAAGGGATTAACAAACATGTGAATATATTTTCCTCAAAATAGGGTTGGCATCATGCATGCATCTCCTCACTTTTACACATAAATTTGTATATAAATATAGTTCAATAGATGTGTTTCAATCTCTTGCATCTTCATTAATATACAAATATAAAGATTTACAGAAAATGATCGGTGGATTTGGCATGAAAAAGGATCTCATGCATGTTTCAAACCACCATGAATGTTCCCTTTGTAAAAGAATCTTCTTAACACCTCAAGACCAAATCTCGCACTCCAACACTTTTCACTCCAATCATCATTTCTTCACCTTCTCTTCCTCTACCGCAGCCGCACCCACAACCTTCCGACACTACAGGAACCATAATCATGCTTTGTCTGGGAGGAGTCGTTTCAACTTGAATTATTACCGTAGTGGTCATCATATAGATGAACAAGGGAGGTTTCATAAAAGATTTCCAGCGAACACTCCTGCTAACAATTCTAACTTTTTGTCTAGGCAGCAGGAGAAGCCGAAGCTGATTAATTTTTTTCCGGCGATGGCATCGGAAAGTTCTCGTACGCTTCCGCTTCTTTGCCAGCTGGAGCAACGGAGACCGCAAGGTCCGCTAGATACTGCAACCGAGAGTGGTTCCATCGACTTGACATTGAGGCTGTGACTTGGAGAGCGCATTTTTATGTTGTTGTTTTTTTTGTCTTATTTTGTTTTATTGTTGTTGTCGGAATGATAAGTATACTATATGTATTTCCTTGGAATAATAATAAGTTTTATTGTTGCTGTTAGAATGATTAATACACTATATACGTTGAGTAAGGGTTTATGAATAGTAATGTGATCATGTATCTACTTAACATACCTATCACTCAATCTGTGGCTTAATATCGTCTACGTACACAGGAATTATCGATCCTCCTTCACAACTTATTCTATTCTCCATTTTTTTTTCAACTAAATGGTTAAACCCGGATCTATTTAAGACACAGATCTAACTTCCGGATGGAGGTACAGCTCATGGATAGACCATTTCATGAGCATTCAAATGAGCCAAAAGCAATAATCTCTATATTTTCAAGGATAACTATTTACCAAGTCTCCATATACATTCACAAGTCATTTCCTCGATTCACAATCTCCATATACATTCACAAATCGATATGGTATTGAACCATTTTTTCAATCTTTAAACCAAACATCAATAAAGTCATCAAATTCTGAATTGACCAAACAAAATCCTAACTCTACGTTGCCTCCATTAGAATAGAAAGAAATCTATTTATAAAAATATATATAAACAGTAAAAATAAAAAACTTGAAAAAGATAATTTTGCGTCTATTTTTTTGTGTAAAAAAGTTCAGCGCTCTCCACCATCTTCTCAACCAAGAATTTGTCTGAAACCTAATTTCAAGTCTCTCTAGATCTCGCCCTCTTTCCAATTCTCTGTTAAAAGAAACATTAAAATCAATGCGATGAAGGTTTACATTCTCTGATCACTTTACATTCTTTGTTATGTCCGAACGTTTTAAATGTTACTTTTGCAGTCTCTCTTAATCTCTTAAGACTCCTTGAATGACAGAACATTGATTTGTTATGTTTGTTTGCTCTACACGTTAGGGCTTGGCACATCCACAGAGTTGCAGCATCTGAATTTCTAACGGAAAATCATTCCTCCCGAGATGAGCACGTCCGTTAAAGGCTTTCTCAAAGGCCTTCGCCACATTACTCAGATTTTCGGTGAGTCTCCTCATCTCATCAACTCACAGAAACATATTGACGTTTCTTGTGACACAAGTCAGATCTTTATATGATGAAAAAATCTAAATTGCAGATGAAGGTAAAGACCATGATATCCAGATCGGGTTTCCCACCGATGTAAAGCATGTCGCCCACATAGGATCCGATGGTCCCGCATCAAATGCACCAAGCTGGGTACGGTTTCTACATTTCTACGTATTTATCATCATATATGTATGTATAAGTATACTCGATCGCTACTGTTTAAAAAATGGATAGACGGGCGCATAGACCGTCTAGACCAATTTTTAAAAAATAATAATCGTAATAGAAAAATTGTTTTGTTTATAACCGATTTGGAACACTCTCTACGTATTTATCCCCGTATAAGTATACTCATCATAGGTTAAAAATGTAGATGAATGACTTCAACCCTCAAGGAAATGAGAATGGCCAAGTAGTTTCTCGGAGGGATGCCAACAACAATCCAATAGGAGAAGGAGTTGGATTACAAGAGTTGTTGCCTCCACCTGATAAACCAAAGCACAAGAAGACAAGGCGTAAGTCCGAGTCACAAAACGGTTCTCCTCCTAGGCGAAACAGCAACGTGTTACCATCGGAAATGGTACCAAGACCCTCGAGACGTCACCACAGGAGTAGGCACGCGTCGTTGGATTCGTCGAATGATCCATCGCTCAGGAGGAGGCGTGTTGTTGTCTCGGTTAACGACGAGGAAGGTTCTAATCAACTTTCAGACAGTTCTTCTGCTTCCCATAGAAAGTCTTCGTCGCGTCATAGGAAGGTGAAAGGATCAGGAGGAGGAGAGGTGTCCATGAAGAAGACCAAAGCTAAACAGGAGAAATCAACTGTTCAATCAGACGGTACATGTAATGATAATAATACTGGCGACAAAGACTAAAACTGATTTTGGTCGGTCACATGTGGCTGTGACTATTTTCGTATTTCTTGACTGTTCCTTAGAGAAAAAAAAAACTTATTTGTTTCACAATGACAATGGTTCACCACCAGAGGGGGGTGATGATATCGTAGGAGATATTCTAGTTATTACAATTCTGGTCGAAAGAGTACTGGTCACTGAATGATTCTATACTGAAGAAAGATCAAAGCTGCTTCTGAATTTTCTTAGTAGTTTGGCGCTGTTAGAGATGGACTAATCAACATTATGGACATACAAGTTGTAGCATATTCAACTATTGAGGAAGAAATTATATGATATAATAAATCCATAAAGACTAGTGAATCGAATAAGACAAAACAAAATGGTGATGTATATATCAACAACCTCGCTTCTATTACACTCCTTCACCAGATTGATTCACCGTTTCACAATTATCTAAACAATATTATAAGATTCCTTCCTAGGAACTTAAACATAACAACAAGAACTTTGCAATTTTGACTAAAAAGATGTCGGGATCCACTATTTAGTGGAAACCCTCCAAAAATAAGCGTATGCCACTTAAGCATGGAGAGCACACGGTATTCTTTAGTAAAAGGCGAAAGAATAGTTCGCTTTGTGCTCACCACATGGCTGCGTGATTCGCTAACTCCGAACGAGACCTTTACTTATCTACAACTATTGCTGCTCGTTACTTCCAACTGCTCGATGTGGGACGTATAAAGCAAAATACGTTATTCATCTCACAAAGTAATTATTCGTGGGCTTTAAATGGGCCTGAAACACTTCTGAGAGTTGGGCTTCTTAAACACAAGATGTCATCTTCTTCCATCCACTTAACCCGAGTGTGAGAAAAACCCTCAACACTAACGCTATATAGACTTGCAAACCCTAATTTTCTTACACCAGGTCTCATCTCAAGCCGTCAAAAAAAAAATGTCGAAGCGAGGTTCGTACCCTTCTTCTCCTCGTCGTTGAAATTTCCATTGTGCTTATACATTGCTTTAATCGGGTTTTGGTGTTTTTTGATAAACTGATTAGGACGTGGAGGAACGTCGGGGAACAAGTTCAGGATGTCGCTGGGTCTCCCCGTGGCGGCGACGGTGAACTGTGCTGACAACACGGGTGCCAAGAACCTTTACATCATTTCGGTTAAAGGAATCAAGGGTCGTCTCAACAGGTTGCCTTCAGCTTGCGTCGGCGACATGGTGATGGCTACAGTCAAGAAGGGTAAGCCTGATCTGAGGAAGAAGGTTCTTCCAGCTGTCATCGTTAGGCAGAGGAAGCCGTGGCGCCGAAAGGATGGTGTCTTCATGTACTTCGAAGGTAAAATTCACTTTCTTTAAACACTAATTAAATTCGTGATCAGACCAGACACTTGTTAGAGGGTGTTGTTATGTCTCTGGAAAAGTTAATTTGTGTGCTCCATTTGGACTCCACATGCTAAAACCTGTTTTGAAATGTTGGTCATGTTACTTATCAATAGTTAGTGATACGTAGTTTAAGCTATGACCAGGTTTAATCGTCATTTTGATTTATTTGGTTGGTTATAGGATTAATATATTGTCCAGGCTTAAGTCAAGTACCCACCGACGCGTTTTATAGGGTGTTGATACGGTTACAAGTCTGGGAAATTTAATTGTGTCCTTCGTTACAGATGCTTTATTGCTTGAACGCTTGCTTCTGCTCCATATGGACTCTATATATCACTTTATCTTTGTTTCTTCTCAATTGTTTGTTTAGTTATCCCATTGGTGATTGTATATGTAAAAAAAATATACTAATCTGGTGCTCTTGTTTTTCTATTGCGCAGATAATGCTGGAGTCATCGTCAACCCCAAGGGAGAAATGAAAGGTTCTGCGATCACTGGTCCCATTGGTAAAGAGTGCGCTGATCTCTGGCCAAGAATTGCTAGTGCTGCCAATGCCATTGTCTAGGGATCGATCAGTCACTGATTGGTCTTTTATGGCTGTGCATTTTGATTATCTTTCTGAATATTGTTGGAGTTCTAAATATATCAAAAACAAATTTGAGGATTTTTGTAGTTGGTATTTTGTTTTTCCGCCATTATGTACGACATTCAATTATTTTGGTTCCTCGTTGAAAATGCACAATCCTTGGCCTATTGTTTCATGTTTTAATCTCTTAAACACAGAGAAAATAAACTATTAGTTTATAACCTTTGTTGAATTGTGTTGCCTCTATGAAGTATGAAAAGCTCCACCTCTCAATCAAATTAAAAAGTTCATCTTCATGCCTAATGTTTCAAGATTTGGTGGAAGGTTGTTTTCCAGTACATTTCACCTGTTCGTGATCAAAGTTGGGTTGTTGCAACTTCTCATGGCAAGAACATCTCAATCTTGTAAGTTTAAGACTTGCATACAATATTCAAATGACTATCATTATACAACACTCAACAAATACAGTAGATATTGTAATATCATACCATGTTATATAATTAGTATCTACAAAACTTTGTAAGTCTATGTAACATAATAACAAACCCTCTCTCTCTCTTCACTACAGTTTTATTCATCATGACCTGCCTAAACCCATTATTCATCTCTCTCTTTTCTTATGTTCTAAATATTTCCGAGAAAATATGAGTCATGGCTAAAAATTGCACTAGTAAATATACAAATAAACCTCTATAAAATACTATTTTGTGATTATATGACCATATAATCAAACTCAAATCCAAGACTGGATTGGATAACTGCACTTGAAAGAGTTGACACCACTTATGTGTGAAAATATGTCCGAAGAATCAACCAATTGTTCTTCTTCCTTGACCCCCACCTGCAAACCAAACCGGTTTAAAACGTTTATCATATCAAAAACGTAAATTTCATATGGTTTTAACTGTTATAAAACCATATTAATCTTACATCATCATCGTCTTCTTCGTGATGGCTTGAAGAACCATGTCTATGTGGTTCACACAATTCATCGTTCTTTGCAAATCTTCCTCTAACTCTTGGACGACTATCAGCCAAAGTCTTCCTACATGCATACTATTTAAACAAAACTTTACTTTAACCAAACCGGTATATTGATAACAAATGGTTTAGTCTGGTGTCTGGTTATAATGGTTAAGCAAAGATACCTTAATTTTCTTGCTGAAGTTCCTCTCGTTTCTCTTCTTCATATACCTATGAATCTTCTCTTTCCTCTGCTCGGCAGTGAGTTTAGCTACTTTGTTGACACTCCCATCGTCTAAACCGGTTATATCTGTTCCACACTGTGGAAGAACCGGTGTTGCCACAAGGTGGTTCTGGTTTTCTCCACCGTCAAGTGTCTATTTCAAACAAAAACCGGTAAATACCGGGTACAGATATTTAACCGGATTATTATACCGGTTTCATTATATATTTATATTGGAATTTGTACCTGGAGATGGTGATTTTCTGGATTGAAGATGGGTTTAATCGAATCTGGGAAGAACATTCCACTAGTATCAGCCTGAATCTCCATCAATTGATCATGTGATGGTTTAAAATCTGAACCCAAATGGATACTCCCAGAGTAAAAACCGGATCTCTCCATGTTTAAACCGGTATTCATCATATTCCCGGTTACAGACATGTAAGTTGGTAAACCGGGATTACCCAAGAAAGAGCAAGAAGGGGAAGTAGGGTTTAGGGAGCCAATATTGTAACTTGGGACAGAAGAAAGACAATCATCTTCGAAAACCGATAAAGGCGGAGGCAGGGGATCACAAGAAGATGAAGAGTAGAGGACGTTGGGAGGCTGATGAAGCTGAACACCGGTGAAATCAAACTGGTCTTGGAGTTGATCAGAGGCTGAAAACTGAATAGAGGAAGAGAAATCGATGGAAGCTGTGATGTCGTTATCGAAATCGTCTTGTGAATCGAATATGATTGATAAGTCCCCGTTGTCATTATTGTTGTTGTTATTGTTGTCTTCATGGTCTTGCTTCGAACCATTGTTGTTGTTGTTGTTGTTTTCAACATAGCCACAACAATTTGAAGCAGAGGTCACTTCAGAAGTTTGATTAAAGGTCTCTTGAAAGAATTGTGGATCACAAAAGTCAACGATTTGTGCGGTGAGAGGGCTTGTGATCTCATCCTACGTACAACATAACAACAAGAAGGTTAGATTGATTTAGCTGAAAAACATAGCAAAATATGCACCTATTTGTTTTTGAGACATACTTTGAAGACTTGCATAAAAAAGCTACTTAGACGGACAATCTTGCGAAGCAAGAAACAAAAATTTAGATACCCTTTTAACTTAATACAGTTGTTTAGAGAGAACATGTTATTTATATTGTCAGATCTAATTCGTTATTCGTGTGTTTTATCAAGAGGGAATCTAGATAATTAAAAATTAACGATACCAGAGGGAGAGTTCCATAAAAGGAAAGTTTTTGGATTCTAGTGTTTCTTTTGCGTCGAGAAATGAAGAACATTGCCTAGTAAGAACCAACATCTTAAACATTTCACAATTAAAAAATAAAGGCCTCAATAAGAACAAGAATCATATTTGTATATCAGTTAGATATTTAAATGAAAATTCATGTGATGGTTTTTTTTATTGAAGCTGATATATTTAGCAAGTATGTCAGAGCGTGAATGATTATTACTATTTTTTTGGTTAATATGAATGATTATTATGTTGCGTTAACTTAAATTATACTTGTTCACTAGAAAAATCAATGTTGTAATTTTGACATGCATGTGTCTAAATTACCTAATTTTAATACTATAAGATCCGTATAAAAAATACATGAAACAAAAACAGCTCACTTTTGAAAACTGAAAGTAGTATAATAATTAACTAAAAACAGGTGTGGCGCATCTATTGAATTCTGATAAACTGTTTTATGCTATATATATATATATATATATATGTCTTGTGGTGAAATGTGGTTGGCTAAAAAGCACGCGAAGCACCGTGCAAACGAGTTAGCCATGAAAAAATTATCCTCGTAATTGTCGTTTCGAAGTGTAGGGAGATCAATAAATTGTGGAGAATAACCACAAACAAAAAAGAAGTAAAAGCAATTGAAGCAAATTGAAAAAGAAGATAAAATTGGAATAACTGGGAAAACGATGTACCTAAAGGTAGGTCTGGTACTTTTATCCGAGATCCGGATTCGATCCGAGATTCGATCCGGATCCGATCAGAAAATCCGGATATCCGGAGGGGCCGGATCCGGATCCGGCCCCTCCGGATATCCGGATCCGTAAGTTTTATTAATAACTATTTCAAAAATAGTAATATCTATATATAAAAATTTAATTTATTCAATATGTTTTTATTTTTATAATAGTATATATATAAATTTTTTTGTAACATTATACATAAAAATAATTAAAAACATTATATATTTTTTTATTTTTAAATTATTGTTAATATTTTATATATATTAATATTATTATTTATTTATTTTAAGGATCCAAATCCGGATCCGGATATTACAATTTTTAGAAGGATATCCGACACCCGATCCGTCCCAGGCCTACCTAAAGGAACTTAGACTTTATAATAGAATAATTATTCCATTCAGATATATCACCTAAATTCTGTTAATAGATATTTTTCAAGCGGTTTGATACATGCATGCATGCCTAATAAAGAAGATTTATTTGTATATTATGTTTTCGATACCAAACACAAGGAAGATAAACATGCATTCATTCAAGGGATCAAAGCAGATTCAAAGACAGACATTGCATGAAATTTGGTACATAGCGAAAATAATCATTGAAGGATATATATTAAGAAGAAAAAGAAAGAGTATACCATTGAGAGCTGTTCGTGCGACGAAATTACGTCCTGCGACATGTTTATATGTGTTTCTGTTATTACGTATGTACTCCAACGTGATGCCAAGGTTTTCTGGGAAATATCAAGAGAAAAATTTCCCAAGAAAGGCTTCTTGAATGCTTTGTAGAATGTGTGGGAGGAGTGATGTATCTGAACAAATCCGTAGAATTAATATGGGGGAGAAAGGATAATAATTAATCAAACAGAACAAAAAAACAATTCTGTTTAAGACAGAGAAGAAAAGAAAATGTTCTTACAGTTTTCTGGAGAAACTAATTGGAGGTTATGCAAGTTCACGTAACAAGTTATATATAGTTTTTGTTAAATGTGTATGTATATATGTATGTATCTGCATGTATGTAAAGTACTAGTGTGTTAATGTAATAAGTCCTTGAGAAATGCCACGTGGAGACTAACGCCAAACACGCTGGTCCTAGAGTTTCATATTAGCGTGACACGGAGCGTTTTGATTGGATAAAATTTACGTATTTTGAGTTGACGTGGATAATTTGGTCCCACCTAAGTGGTGACTTGGTTGACCTGTAATGGAGTTTGACCCAATTCTTTTGTTTCCGATTATTTTGACCTATTGACTGAAACTTGCACTAAATTAAGCTTTTTATTTATAGAATTGGCTTTTCTATTTTTTTTTTAGTAATATTTGTTTTCTATCTTTTATTTTTCATTTTCTAATTTATTTACTTACTATCTTTTCATGTTGATAAGACGTGGAAAAGAGGACCAGGTCAGTGAAATTTTAATATACTGACAAATTACATAAATCAGAACGTGCAAAGTCAAATAATGTATATATGATGAAAATGGTTACGTGATGCTTAGTTAAATTCGAAAACTAAAAATTTCATATGAAAATGGTTTCCTCTGGATAAAAATTCTGTGATAGTGATATTTTTAGCATACCATGCTTCGAGTTGTCATTTTCTATGCTGTTGTTATCTCACAGCCATAACGAAATATTGAAATGATCATAAACAACATATGAAAAGATAAGTTTATAGATCAGAATATTGATCGAGGTAACGTAAGGAACGAGCATGCCAATTTTTTAGAGCGAATGTTAAGAACAACAACTTTAATATATATATATGTCCGGACGAGGTAGTCCAAGTGGAAGGACGGGTCTGTGGTGGCAACCACCATCTGGGTTCGATCCCCCCCATGCGGAAACTACCCTGCCTCATCTGGACACCAAAACGGGTAGTGGGCCTTCGGGCTCAGGGAAAAACCTCCCGGGTGAAGCTGGCCTGCTGCCTGACCGGGTCCAGGGATTGACCCGCGAAGCGGAGAACCCTGGATTACAAAAAAAAAAAAAAAAAAATATTTATGCAAAATACAAACAGCTAAACTATTTCAGTAAAAACAATTGAACTATTATATCTTCTGTTTTTTTTTTTTTTTGAAAATTATTTTATTTATAAAACGTTGAACAATGAATCTTTGTAAGAGAAAACATAATTGTTTTAAAGTATTTTTGGGTATTGTGAATATCTTAAGGTCTCCGGTTCTGTGAAGTTGTGAAGCATTGAAAATCATTGGCATGAGTATCTAATTATCCCCCCGTCCCAAGGTGTACCCGAGATTCGTTTCCAGAATAGTTGTTTTAATACAATGCATATCACCGCTCTTTATTTTTTATTTTTTATTTACAAGATTCAGAGAAATCGGGGGTAATGGAGTTGCAATAACTATTTAAGAAGGAAATGTAAACAGATATATACTTTTGTTTGTCAGAAAAAAAAAGAAACAGCTTGAGATCAAAGCTGATTCGATGAATCAATACTTTGGAGATATGTATGAGCATCTACTACAAAAGGTTTGAGTGCAATACTGCACACGCAAATATATATATCAACAACCACTTTAAGACAAGGATGTAGTTTCAAAAGGAAAAACTATATAAACAAACAAAATTTTAAAAGATCAACATGTTATGTATATATATTTTTTGGAAAAATGTTACATGATCATACAATGAAGATGTTGTACAATGTAGGACACAATAATTGATTTTAGTATTTGGTAAAAGTACAACAATTTAATGAACATAGATTGATTATAATAACTACCTTGCTGTATAATACGGGGCTAATCATGATAAGACCCTGTAAGTTTCGTAATTAGAATCTAAAACCTATATCTAGGAAGACAATAAGCATCGCATCCCTTTTGTTCTTCTCTGAAAGCTTCATTTTGTAATATTTAAAAAATTCCGTATTAATTCGTATTTATTATGACAGAAAATTCAGGTTTACTTGTTTAACAAAAAAATCAGACACTCTATGTGAATGGAATCCTTATATACTTTTTTCCAGTATTATTGAATAGGGAATGCTTTTCATTATGATTAATATCATTTTTGGCATATTATTATCAAAAAATATTTCAAACAGAGTGGGAAACGTGCGTTTATTAATGGGCTTGATCAAAAAGCCCAAAATCTCCCAAATCTAGAAATCATAAAAAGCCCAATATTTATAACAAAAGATCTGGAACTTGCACTGTAAGTCTGTAACCTCTTAAATCTCTCCGTCTTGCTTCCTCCTCCTCCCGGCCTCCGCGATTTCGTTTAGTTAGCTCCGGACCGGAGTAGATAGATAAACCCATAGCTCAGCCACTAAGGAGCTGCGTCTTCTCACTCCAATTGATCATCTGTTACTACTGCCCTCTCCTTATCCATCGTCTTCGTTCATACTAAGATGAACTGTGCTAGTAAGACTCCTTTCTCTTTCTCCTCTATTTGCCAATTTAGGGTTTCAATTCGATTGGTGACACTCTGGTTTGTTTCTCGTACAGTATCCGGCGAAGTTCCGGTGGAGCCTGTGGTTTCGAAGAAGACGGGTTTGCTCTACGAGAAGCGGCTTATCGAAAGGCATATATCGGTAAGCTCTTCGCTTTTCTTCGTGAGTAGATTCCTATCTAGTAAGTAAGATCCTTATCAGCTTGATATAATGCGTAATAGTCAAACATTGAAAAGTTTGAAACATTGTTTCTGGTAATGATTTGTTAAGTGCTTTCGGTACCTTGTAGGATTATGGGAAATGTCCAGTTACTGGTGAACCACACCCCATTGATGACATTGGTAATGCATCTGCTGGAACTATTTTTCATAGAGCTGTGTTTGGAGAAACTTACCACAGCCTGATTCGCTCTTGGGGACTGTTTTGCAGATTGTAAAACCAAAACCATTACACACAGCTACCATCCCTGGATTGCTCGGGGCGTTCCAATCTGTAAGCTTTTATATTGTTTTTTTTCATGCTTTCTTTTCGAGGCTTTGTATTTGCTTTACTTCTTGTTGAATCTGGAAAAATACTTTCCGCCCATTAAGGATTATGTAGAGTAGAGCTGTGTGGATCTAAGAACTTGATAGATTATACATTGCTACCTGAATCATTCGTGCAGTTTTTACTGCTATCAAGACAGGATTTGTTTATTGTTATGGTGGACTCTGGAAAATAAGTGCATAAGTTCATATATATTTTTGTGCTTCTAGGAATGGGATGGTTTGATGCTAACAAATTTTTCACTTGAACAACAACTGCATACTGCGAGGCAAGAGCTAAGTCATGCTTTGTACCAGGTAATTTTTATCAACTGCCTGTGCCACCACCTGATATATGATTTATGAATATTTTTTTATGTACTACAGTGTTACTTCCTGGACATGTCCATTAATTATTACTGATGAAAGTGATCTATGTTTTTTTGGGGTACACTTCTTCTTCTCTTTGCAGCATGATGCTGCCTGTCGTGTGATTTCTAGGCTTAAAAAAGAAAGAGACGAGGCTCGACAATTGCTTTCAGAGGCTGAAAGGCAGTTACCTGCAGCTCCCGAAGTTGCCCCAGCGAATGCTACTCTGAGTAATGGTAAACGAGGTATGCATGTACATTCTCTTATCAGAATAAGTTGACTATGTAGTCAACTATCTTGTAACAAGTTTCTATGTTTTATTGTTGCAAATAGCAGCCGATGGTGCTGAACAAGGTCCCGATGCAAAGAAAATGCGTCTTGGAATTTCGACTGAAGTTATTACAGAACTAACAGATTGTAATGCTTCTCTTTCCCAGCAGCGTAAAAAGAGACAGGTATTACATCTAGCTTCAGATCTATTAGTATCTTGGTTGGAAAGTAGATTTCATGAGAGAATTACATGCTAACTCTGTATTATATATATATATATATATATATATATATTTTTTTTTTTTGAATTGAATGTTAAATTGAATTCAAAAGAAAAAACTTTTTTACAAACTAGTGTCTTTTTCTCTAAGATTTTCTATACAAAATTGGATAAAAATCAAAGCAACTTCTTTCTCTTCCAAGTATAATATTCCTCTCTTCAAACTCTCAATCTCTTCCACCTAGCTCTCACTCCTACTAGGTGGCCAGCCCTCACTCCTACTGGTTTCCATCTCCCCACCAATTCTACCTAGCTCTCACTCCTACTAGGTAGCCAGCACTCACTCCTACTGGATTCCAGCACTCACTCCTACTGGACCTCATCAAAATCCATCCAACCTCAAGCTCATATCTTCAATATTCAACTCAGAGTCTGGTACTGAACCAGTATGACAATCCCTGATCAAAATCTTCATCTCCTTTCTTTCGAATAATAGAAAATTTATTTCTCATATTTTTATCAATCTGTTTGATCAATAACATCACCGGTGAGGAAGCTTCGCCATGCCTTCTTCTGTTTCTTTCTCTCCAGATTGTGTGTACTGCTGATTGAAGAACATATCTTATCACAAACAGCCTAATCTTTCGATGACTCTGATCCAAAGCTATTCTGAGTACACTTCCCCAATTCGAAGTGAAGATGTTTCCCAACACTCCCTTCATCAGCTTCTCCCAAACTTGAGTAGAGAATGAGCAATCAAAAAATAGATGTTGCAGAGTTTCAAGAGGGTGATTCCGACAAAGCACACAAACAGTATCAATACTTCCACTCCACTTGATCATTCGATCACCAGTTGGAAGCTTTCCATTCAAAGCTGTCCATAATATGAACGAAAATTTTGGAGTTGCATATTTATACCATACTGCCTTGTACCAATAACAGCTCATATGCTTCTCTCTAATCACTTCCCAAGTATCTCTCGACGAGAAACATTTTTTGTAGTCGCCATTTTTGTTCTTCCATAAAGAAATATCTTCCTCCTCAACTCTAGTGGCTTTGTATCTCTCAATCTCCATCTCAACTCTACTGAAAATAAGATTTCGATGATGCCTTCTCCTATGCATTCCACAAGCCTCAACATTTGCATTTATCGAAATACCTATATCAATGTAACTCTGTATTATATTGTTCATACCGTTCAACGGATCTGGAGTTGTATTCTGTGTTTTGTTAGATTTTGCGCGTGGCACTTTTGTCTTGATACTTTTTCCTCATTGTCTCGCTAGATCCCTCCGACATTGGCTTCAATTGATGATCTGGAGAAGTTCACCCAACTCTCAAGCCACCCACTTCACAAGACCAGCAAACCTGGTATTTTTTCGGTGGACATCCTACATTCTAAGGTTTGATAACTGGATCCTCTTCATTTCCGCTTATCACTTGATGTTGTTATCCGTTCTGGGAAGTCACTGCATTGAATTGATAATCAGGATGTCATTGCCACCGGATGAATCGATACAACTGCCGTTCTCTTTGATCGTCCATCAGGACAAATCTTGTCAACGTTGACTGGTCATTCAAAGAAGGTTTTTACTTTGTTTCAATCTTTACAACTGCCGCGGTTTTCTAATTTTTTCATCTAACTTTCCTCTTTAGTTTTGTGCTTAACATGCATTGTTTCCTTTGCAGGTTACTAGTATTAAGTTTGTAGGTGACACCGATCTTGTTTTGACTGCTTCATCAGACAAGCTAAGCCAAAAAATTATTATATACAGGCCTGAAAACCGATGGTTGTTTATTTTTTCTGTGTGTAGTGTGGTGCTTGTGTAGCATCTGTGTTGGAATTTTTATCGTCCTTTGTTGAGTAATGCAATATCTTAACTAGTCTAGAGAAAATGAACTTGTTTATATAAAGTCTAGAATCTTTTTTGTGAAATCTAGTTCTTGTAAAAGTCATCATGTCATCTTTGAAAACTGATGAGATTATCTAAAGTGATCCTGGTGTTACACGTCCCCATAAAAAGTTGACTTAACCTTATAACTCGTGGTACTATCTTGACTTAACCTTATAACTCGTGGTACTATCTTTGTTTAATACCTTGGCTTGATGCATTTCATACGTAACTTTTGTTTATCACACCATTGTCATTTGCGGTCTCTCTGCTTTGTTTGATCATGATAATATGCATCACTGTTCGTCTGATTTTGGTGTTTCGACACTCTGCAGACAGTCCGTATCTGGGGGAGTTCCGAGGATGGGAACTATGCCTGTATACATACATTGAAAGATCACTCTGCAGAGGTAAGGATGAAACTGAAGAGCTTAGGCTATACGCGCATACAATATCACCTGTAGTACTGTACTTGTTCCGTTATAACGTAAAAACACTGATGTGTGTTTTCAGGTGCGAGCTGTCACTGTACATGCAACGAACAAATACTTTGTGTCGGCATCTCTTGACAGTACGTGGTGCTTCTACGATATGACCTCCGGTTTATGCCTTGCCCAGGTTCGCAAACTTTCTTATCCACAAGCAACTGATACCTGTTTTTTCAAGTTTCAGCTTTTGTCCTCGTACAATGTTTATAGAAAGCATGAGAAACATTAGTTGTATTCTTCGAAATGTCTTTCTCATGCTTGTTGTTATTATTCAGGTAGCAGATGATTCCGAGAAGGTGGATTACACGGCTGCTGCTTTCCATCCTGATGGTCTCATTCTTGGAACTGGTACTGCTCAATCTATTGTCAAAATTTGGGATGTAAAGAGTCAGGTAACATGCCCTTGATCTTCTTTCTCCATCAAACGTTTTTAGTATACTCCATCTGTTCCCACCTTAATTTCATCTTCCTCTATTGGCTTATAGGCAAACGTGGCGAAGTTCGGTGGACACACTGGAGAAATCACGTCTGTATCATTCTCTGAAAACGGTTATTTCCTCGCGGTAGGTACTTTGACCCAACTAAACAGAAAGGCGAATATCGCCAGCGTCCACTTTTACTGACCTATCTGTTCTTTCGTCCTTGTTCAGACTTCTGCGCTGGATGGTGTTAGATTGTGGGACCTGCGCAAGCTAAAGAACTTCCGAACATTTGAATTTCCAGATGCAAACTCAGGTATTCAACTATCTGAGCACCTCTCACTAGTCCATTTTGTTGATTGTGGTATTCATAATTCTAAGACATGGATGGAACTTATTGTGCAGTGGAGTTTGACCATAGCGGATCTTATCTTGGCATTGCTGCTTCAGATATAAGGCGAGGTTTGCATTAATACACACAATGCATTCGATAACTAAGTATTCAAAAGAGAGTTGTGCAAGTTCAAGAACCTGTGATAAATGGAAATGCCGTGTATGTTGCATTAGTGGATCGGACTAATGATAACACTTACGCGTTTCAACGTTTCAGAGTATTCCAAACGGCGAGTGTAAAAGCAGAGTGGAACCCAGTCAAGACACTTCCTGATCTATCCGGTACAGGTATGTCATATTAAGCTTTTGAAGTCACTGTTCTTCTCTTCCTTTTTTAAGTCTATTATGCAGACATTGTAAATCCATTAAACTTGCAGGTAAAGCAACATGTGTTAAGTTTGGTCCAGACGCCAAATACGTAGCAGTCGGTTCAATGGACCGTAACCTCAGGATATGCGGTTTACCTAGCGATGATAGCACTGAAGATTCTGCACAAGATTCATGAATAGAAGATGCCTCTCAAGTCTCACCGTCAAAGAGTAGCCCGTGCCTACCTTATTTATTTATATTTCGTATGAAGGATTCTTGTATTTAGGCCTGGGCAAAATAACCGGAACCGAAGAACCAAACCGAAATATCCGAAACCAGAACCGAACCAATACCTTCAAATACTCGAACGGTTCCTATATTTTTATATCCAAAATAACCGAAACGGAACCGAACCAAGAACCGAACGGATATTCGAATATATAAAAATATTAATTATATATACATATAACATCACTAAATATATATTTTAAATTTAAAATTCTATTAAAAGTATCTGAAAATAGTTGAGGATAACTAAATTATTATAAAGTATCCAAACTACCTGAAAGTATACGAAACTATCCGGATAGTTTTATCTGAAATGTCGAATGTCCAAATTTTTTTTATCTAAATCATCATAATTATTTGATATTTTATCCTAAATAACCGATATTTTATCCAAATTATCCGAATTACCCGAATTATCTGAACCTGAACCGAATCCAAATGAGAACTGAACTTTTTTCGGATATTTTCCGGTTTTTACATTTACTATCCAAACCAAACCAAACCCAAAACTATCCGAACCGAACCGAACTGAAAATAGGTCAAGTACTAAATGGATCCTCTGTCCCTATCCGAACTACCCGAAACCCCAAATATCCGAACCGAATTGACAATTACAAACTCTGAGAAACTAAAGATGAAAACGGGATTTGGTGAAACGCCTGAAGACCCGCTTGCTCTCATGATCCATAAAACTAGAGCATGAGATTAATGTGCTGTTTGATAATGATATTGATCAAAATTTGTAATTTTCGCAAACCAATTGCGCCTGCCAAAGTTTACAAAGGATCATCAAACATATATTCATTCTTAACATTCATACCAAAAATCATGATGAATATCTCATCACCACTGTAGTTGTTTTTACATTACGGTATATGTTTTAAATAGTTTAATTTATTAGCATTTTCGTTTACTGTGTTCATTGTAATTAAAACATAACAAACGGACTATAAAAAATGTTTAATATTAATTATGAACCTGGTAGATTTTATCTAATATGATCCATCTTTTGATAAAAAAAAGAAGATAACCTAGTTCAACTTAATCAAGGGGGAAACAAGGTAAGAAATGTTTGGATTCATGACTATCCAAAAGGAAAGATATCTAACAATTTAAAGAGTCCAACCAAAAGATTTAAGACAGAGATAAAAAAAAACAAAAGTCAAACACATGTTTAGTCTGTAGAAGAAGAAATCATTGATCTTCATAAATTCCAAAATTTGCGAAATCAATCATATAGAAAAGACCACAATTAGTTTGGAATTAAGCAAAAAAAAATGGATCATATTTATCGTCAATGGCTAAAGAGGTTTTCATTCAAGAATGCAACAATAGCTCTGACTATCGTCAACGTGCTCATCTTCCTCTTCCTCCTTCGCGGCCTTTTCACTTCATCATCCTCTTCTTCTTCTTCCTCTCGCCGAATCATTTCAGGTTTGTTGCGAAGTTTCCCAGGATTTCAAATCAAAGTTGCTCATCTTGTGTTGGCTCTTTTTCGTATGTGTTCATAACAACAACAAACCTCAGGCTTTGTTGACAAGTTTTTCATATTTTGGAACCCGTTCCCTAGATTAAGTGTATCCCTTCAACAGTTGAATTCAATATCACGTTGGATTTCTACAAAGCTGAGAAACGATTTCAAGAATACTTTAGATTCTGCCTGTTGAACTGAATAAAGAACACTTGGAGTTTGTTGTGCTCATTGTCCTTGGTCCTAGCTTGTTTCATTCCTTCACCATACTATACCATTTGATAAATGCAGCTCAGCTTCGGTATATCAAGGAAGCACGAGAGATCAGGCTTGCCATGCAACCTTTGGAGCTCATCAAAAGAGTAAGCTTACACTGTTTTACATTCCCATAGCATTTTTTTCCAAAGCCAAATATACCATCGCTGTGTGTCTTTGAATGATAGGTCAAAGAAATACAACAGGAGGCATCTGCAGGACATGAAACAGATGTAAAGCAGAACACAGAAGCCGTTGATCTGTCTAAACGGCTTAAAGCTTTCCTCCCCACAAACGAGGAATCAAGCTTGAAAGGTAAAAACTTGGCAACAATGATCTTTTGTTGTTTATTATGCTATGTGATTTAGATCAGAAACAAAAAACTACATTACGAAGAGGTTTTGATCTGTAACTCACATATGTTCTCTAAAATCGCGTAGCATTGGAAGAATGGCGAAAGCGGAAAATGGAACGAGCAAGACAACGGGACCTTGAGAAAACCGGTGGTGTTTCATCATCCAAAACATCATAAAGACACTACTAACTCTCAACTATCAGATTTTTAACATTATTTCCAAAAAGAAAGAAGAAGATATCAGATTATCATGGGGTAAACTATGTAAACATTACAAAGTCTCAGAAAATATTCATATTACTATCATATACATACATGTTTGAAAGGTAAAGAAATACAAAGGAAAGGATCTCAAATGTTGTAATGTTTCCTACATTGAACTTCACCAACCTTGTTATACAACAAACAATATTCAGTACTATTTAATATTTTTCAACACACTTGTATCAAACATACTCTTATGAAAGTAATTAATAACCTTTATACATCTCGCGATTACAAGCTAATTACAGTATTTAATTTTCTGAAAGTATTAAATTATTTAATTGTTGTGAAACGGCCCTTTTCATTAATATAGCCCATTAGGACAACGAGTGGCCCATTAACGACATAATCTGCCACGCAAACAACGTTGTTTCTTTTCCAAAACCCCGAACCGGTAAACCGGTGATCTAATATCTAACCCAATTTAGATTTTAAGAAAAATTATAATTCAAAAATCTGATAAAATCCGAAAAAATCATTACAATCCAAAACTCGGCTACCGGTTGAACCAGTGGTTGACCCAATAAATAATTTTTTTTAAAAATAATTTATTAAAATATATTTGGTATTCTAAATAAGAAGTTAAACTTTTAGTTTTTTACTATCTTCTTCCTCTGTTGCCGACTCCATATGTCGTCTGATCAGTTTTTTACTCTGTATGTCTTTCGACTTTTTATGTTTTTTTTTTGTTTATCGTGAATATCACTTGTATTATATTTGTAGTTTTGATTTTTTGTTTGTGAATTTTAGATTTTGATAAAAAAAATTACTATGCCACATGTACAATGAAATAAATGATGATAGAGAAAACAAAAATTTATTGATGTGATTTAGTATAGACAATCTATTACAATTTGATATTTTACTTTTGGTTTATTTTGGATTTAAAATTTAATTTCATTATTCACAGTAAACATTTAAATACTTATGGATTTTAAGTTTTAATAGTTTTTATTAAATGTTAAACAATTTAAATTATTTTTGATATTTTGTATATGAAATGAAAATAAAAATAAAGAAAAATAAATTAATGAATTTTTATATAATTTTTAAAACAGAAAATACCTCTTATATTTTATTCAATATGTAATATATTATTATATTATGAAATCTAGTAATTTATTAATTTGTAGTTTGCCTGCGGCCGATCCAACTGATAAGAGAAATTGTTCAGTTCAATGCCCGGATCGAGTTTTAAAACATTGAATACACCTTATTATCCCAAAAATCAACAACAATTTATTAAAACTTTTATTCTTTTCTTTGACGAAGACATAATATTAATATAAATATTATTTGAATTTTGTGTAGATAAAGAATCAGCGAGGGCAAAGATAAAAACATATGCATCGCATTTTTTTGTCTGGATTAGTTGTGCATTTACCTACCCCATCTTTATGCCTTTTGACACATGCGGCTTGACACTGGTTGGCAGCACATGTTCCACTTTTGTTTATTAATGGAAGATTACATTGGTTGTCAGTTTTTTTTTTCTGAGCTATCGCCGTTTCACCTGTTATTATAATAATTAAAACATAATTTTAGTTTTAGATTTAAAATAGAAAATCATTATTTATAAAACATATGTTTAGAGAATTTTCTTCATAAACAGAAAAACTGAAAGTCTAAAACATCTTCGTTCTTAATCATTGATTACTCTTAAAAAAATCATTAAACTCAATATTATAGAATTAGATATACAATTAATATAGGTATATAAAATAAAAGCCATCAAATAAAATTTATTTTAGAATGATTATATAATATATTAATAAAATTATAAATGAAAATACAAACCAAACAGAAAAATTGTGAGCATAAAAAAACCAATAAGCCAAGGTTTGAAAGCAACTTTCATCTTCGATAGTGAAATAAAGATATTTTAAAAACTAGAGAGACAGAGATGTATATTTATAATTGGATCACAAATTAAAACATGTCTAATTTAAGCTATTTACATAATCAAATTCCGATATAAAGGGATCTATTTTGACCAAGAAAATCCCATAAATAAATAAAAGTTTTAATTCATTTATTTTATATCTAAAATTTTGGATTTTGGATGTAAAATTTATATCTAAAAATCCATATACTTAAATATCTTTCAATACAAAACATAATTGGTTTTATATTAGTTATCATTATTATATAATATTTAACAGTAAAATCACGTTTTCTCGTCAAAATTGCAATCATGTTTTTCTCACAAAATGGTTAAATCTTATATTTTCACGTAAACTGCTAAATCATGCTTTCACACAAATTCGTGATGGAATAGAAATTTTTATTGTCGGGAACCCACACCTTGGACTATGGGCAGTGTTTCCACTCCCGACTCGGATCCGCGGTCAGACCGTAAATCCACTGATCCACTAAACAATCCGGTTTGAAATTTTGATGAAAACCGCTAAAAACTTTTAAACCCGACAACCCGGCTATCGGTTGAACTACCACATGAACCAATAAGTAATTTTTATTCAGTTTTTTTTAGCCTTTTAATTATTTTATTAAATATGTTTTGTATTCTAAATAAGAAGTTCTCTTTAATTTTTAAATTTTTAGTATTCTGGTGAGATTATCATTTTCTTTAGTGCCACATATATCTCCTTCTTTTAAAATTTTTATTTATTTTGTTCATCGTGAATAGCATTTATTTTAGTTTTCTAGGTTCTAAACTATCATATAAATTGTGTTTTTAATTCTTATTGTAAATCATATATTAAATTAATTAAGTTATTTTAAATATTTTACATGTAAAAATGAAAATTAAAATAAAGAAGGCAAATCTAAATATTTTTTTAAAACTTTTTAAGAAATATGAAACATCTCTTATATGTTTAATAGCTAATATATAATCACAAATTAAAATCAATTAATTTATCAATCTGCATTCATCCAGGATCGACTCAGTAAACCCTGTGGCCGGAAAAGTAGTCCGGTTCACTGTTCGGATGGGGTTAAAAACATTGATTCTTTCTCTCTTCTCTGATCATCCGTGAAAATCGAGATTATATAAACCGGACCGGTTTAATTGAATGGAGAAGGGGTAATTTAGGAATCAGAAACTTTCATGATACTCCGTTGGCGTTTCCAACGTCCGTGGGGGGAAAGAGGAGAAGAGAGAAACTAATCACAATTTTGATTCTAATCTACCATGAGATGAGAGCAAACTCGAGAAAATTCTGAAGCTGGGAATGAACAATGTTCGTTACAGATTCTCCCGTGGAATCACGTTTCCCGAGAAAATCCACGTGATTGGATTTTTTCCAATTTTGGTTTTGTTGATGTTTCTCTCCGTCGAGAAAATCTGAGCAGATTCCGTCATAACAATGGTATGAGCTCTCTCTTTTTCTAATTGTATTTTGCAATTTCTTCAAATCATATTTATTCATTCTCTATGTATCAATTTGTTTTTGAGTTTCTAAATGTGTAACAATGGTTTTGTTGATTTGAAAACTTTCCTTGTTTGATTGAATCGTGAATGAACATTTCCCAAAACGATGAAGAGGAAGGATTCTAGAAAATTATCTTATATTATTTCTCCTCTTGGCTGTTTTGATGATGTGATTGTATGTGCAGGCTGCTTCGGCCAAAGTAAGTGTAGGGTCTCACGTCTGGGTGGAGGATCCGGAAGAAGCCTGGATAGATGGTGAAGTAGAAGATGCTAATAGTGATGAAATCACTGTCAATTGTTCTGGAAAGACGGTAATAGCTTGTGAAAATATCTTGTTAGATAACAAGAAGCACTTTTTTTTTTTATGTGATGCATCTGTTTCTCAGGTTGTGGCAAAGGTAAATGCTGTATACCCCAAGGACCCCGAGTTCCCTGAGCTTGGGGTCGACGACATGACCAAGCTTGCCTATTTGCATGAGCCAGGGCTTCTCCTCAACCTTAAGTGCCGATATGATGCAAATGAAATCTATGTAAGCTTCAGTGACCACTTCATTTACTAGTTTTCAACACTTGAGCTAAATTTATTTCATGGTGAATCCAGACATACACAGGAAATATATTGATAGCTGTGAATCCCTTTAAAAGGCTACCCCACCTTTATGGAATTGATACGATGAAACAGTACAAGGGTACCCCTTTTGGTGAGTTGAGTCCACATCCTTTTGCGGTTGCAGATTCTGCCTACAGGTATCACTGCATTCTCTTGGTGTTAGTTAGCTTGTGTTACTATTGCACCGTCACTTGCTTTTCAGCTTTACAATCATCGCCAAATTTTCATTTTTAGGAAAATGATCAATGAGGGAGTGAGCCAGGCGATCTTGGTGAGTGGTGAAAGCGGTGCTGGGAAGACGGAGAGCACAAAGATGCTCATGCGGTTTCTCGCCTACATGGGGGGAAGAGCTGAGAGTGAAGGACGATCCGTGGAGCAGCAAGTTTTGGAGGTAAGTAATTTTCTAAAACACAAGGCTACATGCTTGAAAAATTTACACTTAGTGAGTTACCTCCTCTGATTTACTTTCATGCTTTGCAGTCTAATCCAGTTTTAGAAGCTTTTGGCAATGCAAAAACCGTTAGAAACAATAACTCAAGGTGGAGAGGATGAGTCTCACGTTTGTTAATTTATCCATTTTTTATTTCCTTGAACCCAAATTTAAAATAAAGATTCCTATGTTGCAGTCGTTTTGGTAAATTTGTGGAGATTCAGTTCGATCAAAGAGGAAGAATTTCGGGAGCTGCTATCAGGACATATTTGTTAGAGAGGTCGCGGGTTTGTCAAGTATCTGACCCTGAAAGAAACTATCATTGCTTTTACATGCTTTGTGCTGCACCGGAACAGGTAAGCCTGATCCCTTCTTTGGCGGTATGTCCCATGCTTACTTTACATGAGATCCCTGCTGACTAAAACATTATTTGTCATGAGGTTTCAGGAAACTGAGAGGTACAAGTTAGGAAAACCAAGCACATTTCGCTATCTAAATCAGTCGAATTGCTATGCGTTGGATGGGCTTGATGATTCCAAGGAATACCTAGCTACAAGGAAAGCTATGGACGTTGTTGGAATCGGTTCTGAAGATCAGGTACTCTCCTTTTGGTTGCTTATTTACACATGCTTAGACATAGGAATAACTCTACTTAAATTCTATTTCTTCAGGATGCAATCTTCCGAGTAGTAGCTGCAATCCTTCATCTAGGGAACATCGAGTTTGCAAAGGGTGAAGAATCAGAAGCAGCAGAACCTAAGGACGAAAAATCACTGTTTCATCTAAAAACAGCAGCCGAACTTTTCATGTAAATGCTTCACTACTCTGTGTTTTCTCTGACGAACGGTTTTCTGGTTAGCCATAATTAGACCCTTAACTTGCGCTTTTTGTTTCAGGTGTGATGAGAAGGCTTTAGAAGATTCCTTGTGCAAAAGGGTCATGGTGACTCGTGATGAAAGCATTACAAAGTCGCTTGATCCTGATAGTGCAGCTCTAGGGAGAGATGCACTAGCCAAAATTGTCTATTCTAAATTGTTTGATTGGTAGGTTAACGATGACTATATCTTTTTTAAGGGAATTGTTATATTCTTGGGTGTTCTATGCAAAAGGTTTTAATTTTCTTGTTTACAGGCTTGTGACCAAGATCAATAATTCCATTGGCCAAGACCCAGATTCAAAACACATTATTGGAGTTCTGGATATTTATGGATTCGAGAGTTTCAAGACAAACAGGTGCTTAACCGGTATGCCTTTGTTTTCTGCTGATATTTAAGTCTCTGAAACTGATAACTGAATTTTTACCCTGCTTAGTACTTCTACACTCTCTGGTTAAGCTTCTTTAAACATTGAACTGATGATCTGTTATCGAGTTTCTTATATATCAGTTGCTTCGCTAAAAGCTTTTTTGTGATTTAGAATAATGTGATTATTTTGGTTTTGGCCGTTCCTTGCAGTTCTGTGGTTGGCTATTTAATTATTATTAATAGTCTCTTCTCATTTTCACCGGAAATTTGCAGTTTTGAACAATTCTGTATAAATTTGACAAACGAGAAGTTACAGCAGCATTTCAACCAGGTTGGACAATGTCAGTAGATTGTTCTGTTTCTTAGGCTGACCCATATTCATGCATTACTTCCTCTTCTCTACAGCACGTGTTCAAGATGGAGCAAGAAGAATATACTAAAGAAGAGATTGACTGGAGTTACATAGAGTTCATTGACAATCAGGATATCCTCGATCTTATTGAAAAGGTTAGCAGTCACATAGTGTGCGATGTTGAAACTTAGTGTTAGCATACCACTAGGTTTTGAGTATCTGATGAACTGTTTTTTCATCACAGAAACCTGGTGGTATCATTGCCCTTCTAGACGAGGCTTGGTAATGTTTAAAAGTCATGTTTGTTTGTTTCTTCTTTCTTCTTATTACATAGAAAATCTGATTGGTATTTTGTTTGCTTCTGCAGCATGTTTCCAAGATCTACACATGATACATTCGCCCAAAAGCTATACCAAACTTTTAAAGATCACAAGCGTTTTTCAAAGCCAAAACTGGCTCAAACAGACTTTACAATTTGCCACTATGCTGGTGATGTTAGTTTTCTTCATAACATGGACCTCTTGCCTAATTGCTTGTCTTGATATAAGGGAAAAATTACAATGACCATACTCGTGTCTAATTCCAGGTCACTTATCAGACAGAACTGTTTTTGGACAAAAACAAAGATTATGTTGTTGGAGAACATCAAGCTCTCCTGAGCTCTTCAGATTGTTCCTTTGTCTCCTCTTTATTTCCACCTTTGCCAGAGGAGTCTTCGAAAACATCAAAGTTCTCATCAATAGGCTCTCAGTTTAAGGTCTGATGTAATGCTTAGTCCCTATTGATTGTGCTCATAATATTTACTGTGTTTCTCACCATGTACTAAAATACAGCATCAACTACAATCTTTGCTCGAGAGTTTGAGCACAACAGAGCCACACTACATACGATGTGTTAAACCAAATAACCTTCTTAAGCCAGAAATCTTTGAGAGCATTAATATTCTGCAGCAACTTAGGTGTGGGGTAAGCTTTTGGTGTTTCAGAGAACCATAGCTGTCAATTTTGCAACTGTATTAATTATTCTGCTTTCCGATGATGTTGTGAAACTTCATGTATATCTGATCTCAGGGAGTCATGGAAGCCATTAGGATTAGTTGTGCTGGATATCCCACAAGGAAGCCTTTCAATGAATTCTTGACCCGATTCAAAATTTTAGCTCCGGAGACTACAAATAGAAGGTAGCTTTACCAACTGTTCGAGGTTTTTCATATTCTCTTAGTTTAGTTCTAATGAAACTGAAGGTATTGGAATCACTCTCTCTTTTTGGGTTCTGATTTTTTTTTGTTATTAGCAATGACGAAGTTGACGCTTGCAAAAAGCTACTAGCAAAAGTGGACCTCAAAGGTTTTCAGGTGCAGTTTCATAATCTTATCTCGTTTTTTTCTAGTTTGTTTCTTGTATTCTGGAATTAGTAGAATACATATAAAGGGTTCTGGAACTTCCACATTCGAACATGTTTGTTACTTGGTTAACACTGCGGTGCATATACCATTGGAAATATGATTATTCGTATTAATAATTTTCTTGCATCTTAGATCGGGAAAACAAAGGTGTTTCTTAGAGCAGGTCAAATGGCAGAACTGGATGCTCACCGATCTGAGGTTCTTGGTCGTTCAGCACGGATAATACAGAGGAAAGTCCTTTCTTATCAGTCCCGCAAAAAGTTTCTGTTGTTGCAGGCTGCTTCAACAGATATCCAGGCCTTGTGTAGAGGTAATACATGTTGTATGCAAATATATTTTATTGACTTCAAGAAAATGTCATCAGACTGTCTAATTCCCTCGTCAAACTGTATACAGGACAAGTTGCACGTGTTTCGTTTGAGAAGATGCGAATAGAAGTGGCTTGTCTGAGAATTCAGAATCAGGCACGGACTTATATTTGCCAGAAATCCTATAAGAGTCTGTGCTCTTCTGCTTGTTCAGTTCAGACGGGGATGCGAGCAAAAGCTGCCCGAGTCGAACTTCAATTTAGGAAGAAGAGAAGAGCGGCAATCATTATTCAAGCAAGTTTAAGCTCACATGATGATTAAATTTTTTAATCTTCTTATGACTCTCTTTTACCTAACATATACATCTACTTGTTTGGGTATTGATGACATGCAACTTACTGTTTACACAGAGTCAAACCAGAAGATTTTTGTGTCGTCGGCATTATGTGAGAATGAAGAAAGCAGCGATCGCCACTCAATGTGGCTGGAGAGTGAGAGTTGCTCGACGAGAATTGCGTAATCTTAAAATGGTACCACTCCTTTACTAACATATGAAGTTCTTAGTTTCTCTAATTCTGCTCTTTACAAAAACTGACGTTCCATAATAAATACTCAATCTTCGTTTCTTATAATATATCGTGTCAAGTGATGTAGTCGCTTTTGTAACCAATTCACTAGACTAGCAGATCATTTCTTATGTTTCTCTATTTATTCAGGCTGCTAAAGAAGCCGGAGCACTTCAAGATGCTAAGAGCAAGCTGGAAAATCAATTGGAAGAACTCACTTCAAACTTAGAGCTTGAGAAACAGATGCGGGTACACATCACTTCGTTAATGATATCATGCTGGACACCACAGCACCTGTTACAACATTGTTTATTTTCTGATGAAAAAAAAATATTTTTCTTAAACTCGTTGTAAACTCGACCACTTTTTTTGGTTCTCTATGAGGCGCCTGATCATTGTACTGTGCAGATGGAGATCGAGGAAGCAAAATCTCAAGAAATCGAAGCATTACAGTCAGCTTTAACTGACATAAAGCTTAAGCTCAAGGAAACTCAAGAAACTAAAAGCGCGGAGATCTCAAGATTGCAGTCTGCTTTACAAGACATGCAACTTGAGATTGAAGAACTCTCAAAGGGACTTGAGATGAGTAACGATCTTTCTGCTGAAAATGAACAGCTTAAAGTTAGTCCGTTAAAAAGTCTATGTGTTGAAGATAATGTTTAAGATTTTTACATGTATTATCCTTGTATTTTTGTCTGATGCTCTTTCTTTATAAGGAGTTGGTGAGTTCTTTGCAAAACAAGAATGATGGAGACGTAAGCAAGCTCAGTGAAGAGCAGATAAAACAAGAAGTTCCTGTAATTGATCAGACCGCGATCATTAAACTTGAAGCTGAAAATCAGCAGCTGAAGGTAAGATTACACAATCTAGATTCCTAACAGATTTCGGTTTTTCCTCTTGATAATATATTCTCATCAAGCATAACATTTTTAGGAGTTGGTAAGTTCTTTAGAGGAGAAAATCGATGCATTAGACAGAAAACATGATGAAACGAGCTCAAATATTACAGAGCAGTTGAAGGAGAATGTTTCATCTGATTATGAGATCGTGAGCAATCTTGCAGCTGAGAACGAGCGGCTCAAGGTAACCTTTCTACAGATGTAACCTCAACTAAGTGTGTTCATTTTATTTGTCCCCTTAATCTGATGAATGGAACTATTTCTTAGGCACTAGTAGGCTCATTAGAGAAGAATCAAGATGGGAACCATTCTTCGGAGGGACAAAACGAGGGGAAAAGCATGTTGAAATTAGATAGCTTGACAGAGGATGGTTCAACAGATAATGAGAGGGTCAACAAACTTGCTGCTCAAAACAAAGACCTGAATGTAAGTGTTCCATATATATACAATGTGAGTTTTATCTGCTTCTATAATTTGATTTATAAAAAATCAACAGGACCTGGTAAGTTCACTGGAGAAGAAAATAGATGAAACAGAGAAGAAGTATGAGGAAGCAAGTAGACTTTGTGAAGAGAGGCTGAAGCAAGCTGTAGATGCGGAGACAAAGCTAATTGAAGCGAAGACGTCGATGCTAAGGTTTTACTCTTGTCGTTCTTTTTTTCTACAATATGTCTAGTTAGTACGTATGCATTACTCTATTATTTTTCTATTTAGGCTTCAGGAAAGGGTCTCCGACATGGAAACAGAAGAACATATTCGCCGGAAGCAGGCGCTGGTTAATTCGACTTCCCGGAGAATGTCACCGCAGGTGTCATTTACAGGAGCCTCGGTAAACAATTTTTTTACTATTTCTCATACTTCTTTGTAGAATTTTTTGAAGAAGTATTTGACTTTTTTTTCCTTTACCTCTTGCAGGAGAATGGACATCATGTAAGTGATAAAAACTATTTTTTTACTATTTCTCATAGATGAACATTTTTTTGACATATTTTGCGTTCTTACAGGAGTCACTTGCTCCTATACCGGCTAAAAAAACTGGGACAGAATCTTCTCGTATTGAACAACAACCCCATGTATGTGCTTAGCGAAAACATTAGTTCCAATACTAGCTTAATACTTGTTTTAACTGGCTTAAATGCTTTGTCATGTTTCTATGATTCAGGAATTTGTTGATGTTCTTCTCAAATGCGTATCCCAAAATGTCGGTTTCAGTCATGGAAAGCCTGTCGCAGCTATCACAATATATAAATGTCTTATACACTGGAAAATTTTCGAAGCAGACAAAACCAGTATCTTTGACAAAATTGTTCCTGTTTTTGGTTCTGCAATAGAGGTAACCAGAGAAGTTTGAATTTTACTCGTTTGGTCAGAGACCAATGGTAGAAGTTAAAGCAATCATCCTCCTTTATTAATTTTCAGAATCAGGAAGACGACAATCATTTGGCTTATTGGCTAACAAACACATCAACTCTGTTATTTTTGCTTCAAAGAAGCCTGAGACATAGCCCAACTGGCTCAAGTCCCACAAAACCTCCTCAGCCAACTTCTTTTTTGGGAAGGATGACACAGGTAAGGATTAAAAAAAAAAACTCTCGTCTTGATGGCCATGCAGCTTGATTCTTCAAGCTCTTTAATGTTATTATATTTTTAAATGTTTCATCGCACGTAGAGCTTATGTACCCAATATATGGTTTGTCTCAGGGTTTTCGTTCAACCTCTTCTCCTAACCTTTCAACTGATGTGGTGCATCAAGTAGATGCTAGATATCCTGCTTTGCTTTTCAAACAGCAGCTTACGGCTTATGTTGAAACAATGTATGGAATCATCAGAGAGAATTTCAAGAGAGAAGTATCGTCTCTGCTTTCTTCCTGCATTCAGGTGTATACCTTTGGTGACCGACCAAACAAACTAAACCTTTGAGACCCTATTAGCTTTGAAGAATTATCACTTCATTTTGATTAATTATCTTCTAATGATTCAGGATCTCAAGAAATCATCACATGACTCCTCTGTTGTGAAATCACCATCCAAGTCATCTGAAGACAATCCACCCGCTAAGCCATCTGAAGAGAATCTCGCCGCAAAGTCATCTGAAGATAATGATTCACCCTCTAAGACATCTGAAGAGAGCTCCCTGAAGAAGTCATCTGAAGATAATTCACCCGATAACTCTAAGTCATCTGTAGAGAATCTCGCCGCAAAGGCATCTGAAGATGATAATTCACCGGCTAAGACTTCTGAAGAGAACTCCCTGACGAAGTCATCTGAAGAGAATCTCCCAGCTAAGTCAAATTCACCGAAACAGTTATCTGAGGAGGATTCACTAGCTAAACAGGGCCAAGCAGCAATGTTGTCCGAAGAGAACTCGCCAGCCAACTCTTGGCAAAGCATTATTGGGCTTTTGAATTACAACCTCATCACATGGAAGAAAAATTATGTAAGAATATTTCTGTATTTAAGCTTCACATACTTCTTAACTTCCTTACTAAAAACGTTTTCTTTCAGGTTCCTCCATTTCTTGTTCAGAAGATCTTCAGCCAAACTTTCCAATACATCAACGTTCAACTCTTCAACTGGTAACTGTTTATATCCCCTTCATCGCCTTTAACTGTGATATAAATCACATGTGATGCCGTCAACCACTAAACTAGAGCTGTTATCTGATCGATGCAGTCTTCTCCTCGAACAAGAATACTGCACATTCAACATGGGAAAGGAAGTGAAGGCAGGGTTAGATGAATTAGATTCATGGTGTAGCCAAGCGACTGGGGAGGTAGAATTTGACTTAAAACAACTTTAGTAACAAAACGGCATGATTTCACTTGTTACTCTTGAATGCAGTTCGTGGGGTCTTCTTGGGATGAACTCAAGCCCACGAGACAAGCCGTAGTGCTCCTGGTTTGTATTCTTCTCTTGACAGTGTTACAGTGTACCACTCTCCCTCTTGTATCTCGTTCCTGAATGTTGATGGGTTTCCTCTTTCAGGTTACAGAACAGAAGTCCACAATTACATATGACGATCTTACAACTAACCTTTGCCCGGTAACTCTCTGCTTCTCTGGTTACAGAATCAAATAACTTACCCTTTTTCTGATCTTTCTCTGTGTATCAGGTTCTTGGTACTCAGCAACTGTATAGGATATGCACCCTTTCCAATAACGAAGACCACAACGATCATAACGTATCGCCAGAGGTACGTTGCAATGAATATCTTCCCAGAGATCTGATAAACCAAACATGACAAGAGATTCTTCTATTGACTTATTTGGTCTTCATGCTGCATTCGATGCAGGTGATTTCTAACTTAAAACTTCTAATGACAAATGAAGATGAAGACAGCCGTTCCTTTTTATTAGACGATGATTCCAGGTACTAGCTAAATATACTCGCAAGCCTCTCTAAACATTGTCATGCATCATGAATATTTTTTTTCCTTTTGTGTGAACACAACAGCATCCCTTTTGAAACCGATGAGATCGCGAATTGCATGCAAGAAAAGGACTTCGCGAATGTAAAATCAGTTTCCGAGCTCGCTGATAATCCTAGCTTCCTCTTTCTCAAGGACTGAGAAACTGTTTCAGTTTTCTTCCTAATGCCTCTAACTAATGGGGCTAAGCTACCATTGATTCACATTGGTATAAGCTGTATATGTAATAGGTTTCTGTTTTTAATTTCCCCAAAGGGCGTTTTAATTTGAGCGTCTGTAGCTGATCAGCTTCCGCTTTTCAGCTTGATTGCTTGTACGTCAAGAAACTCAGGCGGGAATTTTAAACTAAAACAAATTTTGTTTAATAAATAAATTTATTGACACTGAAGACAGCCAACTGGGCCTTGGAAAAGTTTGGGCTTAAACCACTTGGCCCAGATTGTAAGAGTAATTATGTTTACCCAGTGAGAGTAGATATTTTTGCCTTTGAACCTGAGATTCCTCTTGAAGAAGGTTAACCAAACTAGAAACATAAATTCTTATTAGAAAAAGTTTAGTTCCAATATTCCTTAGTGATTAGTGATTAGTGATTGATCGCTGATTTGGTTGTACTTCACTATAGCCTTTTAAAATATTCAAAAAGAACAGGTAAATAATAACCAAACTGAGAACCCAATTTACTAAACCAAAGAAACTAAATCAAACTTGAATGATTGTTGATTAAAAAAAAAACTGCGTCACATTTTACCATTGAAACAATCACACACACACACACACAGATTAACGTTCCAGCAAAACCAGTACAAGAGCAACTGTCTGTTGAATCATTCTTCCTCTTATTACCCAATGTTAAAGATAAAACAAAAACATATTATTAACCCTCATTGAGGTATGCATTTGTGAGAAACTGAGAAGAGATCACCAGACATCAGGACGGAGTTCCCCAGTGGCGGGTGGCATCCAACGACCAGAATTGTAAACGTTCTCGCCAACTTTCCATCCCGGAACATCCTTCATTACATCTGCCTCGTAGTCCAGATACTTTTTCCACTCGGACACAAACCTATTTAACACAAATATCGTCACTTAACTGTCTGAAGGTTGCAGAAAGAAAGATTTATAACTAAAGAAAATGGTAACCTTTCATCTTCTTCAGCTTGAAGAATGGGAAGTATAGCTCTACGAGCAGCATATTTCTCTTCCTTCAACGCCCTACACATCAAAATCAAACTTACTAAGAACCTCAACCCTTACAACTTATTGATAACGAATATACTCAATACTTATTAGCATCACGAGGAAATTGAGTGTTTCTGATCCATGGGAAACAACAATATGAAATCTAGTTCTGAATTTAAACTCACAAAGAAGTTTAAAACTTTCAACAAATTGAGAACGAAATAAACGTGTTTTTTCTTGTTGTGATAAAAGCCAAATGACAGAAGCATATATAGCAAAAGGGACTAACAAACTCTACAAACGTTATATGCTTATATGAAGACAATGGAACACTAACCGAGACAAGATATGAAATAGAACATTCAATCACTTAGCAAAGCTTATCCTCCCAAGGGGAGATCTAACAAAACGAAATGTTCGCTAGCAGCTACACAAATCTCCTTTGTTACCTGCGAATTTTGTTTCCCTGGCCGACCTGGTACATCCCCCAAGCAAATGCACCAGAAACTGTAAGGAAAATAGCCATGGCGCTAGGACCCGTATTGGATATCCGCCGAGCATACCGGACCGGCGCGAATCCACCCGGTGGCGGACCATCTTGAAGCAGCGGCATATCCTTCACGCTCGCCATCCCTGGCTTCTTCCTTATCATCGCCTCCGTCATCTTTGCTCGATCGAAGTGACTCTCTCTCTCTCTGATCACTGAGATCCGATTCGATTTTGCTAACCGAGTGTTCTAGGGATTCAGAAGTAGATATGTTAAAATGGGCTTGAAGCCCGCGGTCTTAAACGGGCTGACCCATGACTGAGATCCGATTCAACCGTGCCCTAGGGGGTTCTGAAGAAAGCGCATTTTAGTTGTTTGTTTTCATTAAATGAACTGCGCTTGTTCCAATACTCAACAAATATTAAAAAACCTTAACAAACAAAACATTTTTATTAAATTCAACCAACATAACATTATTTCAGCTAATACAAGGGAAACAAACCAAATCAAACTAGCAGGATTAACTAAGTGGAAACTAAAAGCATGATTAATGTGAAGTTCTTAGGATGAGGTTCTTAGCGAAATATAAAAAACCGTCTCCCCCACATTAATCATGCTCTAATACAAGTAATTAAAAAAAAAAGAGTACGAAAATAAGCCAACTAAACATGAGGAGATGAGCTAATTAGGTAGCCTTCAAGGACCCAAACCCTAAGGAACCTTGATCGCCTTAATGGCTGCACCTATCAAAACCTTGGTCATTGCTTCTCCCGGATTGTTAAGCGCTGCGTAGAGTGCCATGGTGGTGAGTGAGATGACTGCGGCTTCAGAGGGGTTGCTAGATAGAGCAGCGATTAAGTCCTTAGTCTCCTTGTCTTTTATCATCTTTCTCTGACTCCTTCTGCTGGTAATGAGTCAGGACACAGAAGACAACCACTGTGATGAAGAAACACGCCACATCGAAGGCGATGGCAGCCTGAGCAAAGATGATGCCCATCAAGCACCATAGAGATGTTAAAATGGATTTGAAGCCCGCTGACTTAAACATGCTTAGTATAAATGGGCTAATCCGTGACCCATTTATTATCATGTAGAAATAAATAGGTTTATACGGGCTGGCCCGTTTAAGTCCGTTTCGTTAATGGACATATCCGTTTCAACAATATGCTCAACCAACATTTATCGAATTTAAAAACAGTCAAAAGAAATGGTTCGATCCACTTATTTTTCTTTCTCAAACCAAGAGATCCATAAATCATGATCCAATGCATATAGATATAAATGGTCCAGTGAGACCAATAATTCTCTTTTTTTTTATCTTTAATTGAATCACCGTTCACAAACTCATGGTTAGTGCATTGTGTTTCTTCCTCCGATCTTCATCTTTTGTTCCTCTTTTTTTTTCCAAGTGCATGGCTAGTGCAATTTTTAGTGAATTGTGCTTTGTGGACAATTTTTCTCTGCATCTCAATACCTAGTGATCAGTGGTTCGTTTGTAATTACTTACAAAACAAAATTTAGTCTATTGTCAATATTTTCCGATTAATATAGAAGGGATTAAAAGTTGGCTAAATTTTTTCACACCAAAAGATAAAGTATGAATTTGAATAATAGGAAATGCAATTAATTACCAGTTATGTAGTTTTCATAAAATTTTGCATACAAACATAATTGTCACCTTGCTATTACGTATGGAAAAATTGGTTGTTTGAAATACACAGTGCCTTACAGCTCGCTTAAATGTGATTGGTTAGTCAATATTTGAGTAAAATAGTAAAAATTTTTTTAGCTGGTTACATCGTCGGCATGGGTAAAGTATCTATTAGTTTTTTTGCTTACGGTTTCACTATATACCCCTAACTTTCAATATCAGACACATGTGGTCGACAATCTATTTCCCTACGATAACTATCATATAACACCAGATCTCCACCAAACTATGACCATGTACTAGATTCCCATGAATTGAAAGTTGTAAACTTATTTCTCCACGAATCAATAGTTCGAAATTTAATTACCCATGGATAATGGTATTAAATCGGTTACATGGTTTAATCGGTTTACTCTTAACCAAATAAATTAAAATCAAACTTAACCAATAAAAAATCTTATATATATATATACTATTTTTTGAAGGTAATCATCTTCACATGTTTCTTTCTTCTCCTTCTCAACGACTGCGATGGTGAAAACTGATCTTCTCTCATCATCACTCTTCCTTATGACTATTCATTTCTGTTTCATTTCCATCTTGTCGGCGATGCCACATTCTCTCCACCTCCGGCGTAGACAAAAACTGTGGAACCAGGTCCTCCGATGGAAGCTATGTTGCCTTGAATCATCATCACATTTTGCCTCTCACCATTATAGATCCGACGGGATAATGTGCCAAAGACTTACAGTTTCTGGCATATATGCTTATGCAAAAGAGAAATTTAATGCTTTTCGGTGAAAAAGACAATTTGGGTTGAATCTGATTGAGATGTCGATGAATCAAATGTTGACCATAGTTTCAGTTTCAGATGGATTGATTTTATCGTTGTTGAAGAAAATAAATAATATATATATATATATATATATATATATATATATATATAAATTTGGTTTTTGGTTGGTTAAGTTGATTTTAATTTGTTTCGTTAAGAGTAAACCGATTAAACCTTGTAATCCGACTTAAAACCATCATCTATGGGTAATTAAATTTTGAACTATTGATTCGTGGAGAAATAAGTTTACAATTTTCAATTCATGGGGATCTGGCACGGGGTCATAGTTTGGTGGGGATTTGGTGCTATATGTCAACATGTTGGATTGATTCATTTGAATATGTGTATGTGATTTGTTGATATAATTGCATACGTGTTTCATGCGTTTGTACTCCATAGACTCTCCATCCGGTTTTTCCATTATTTTATTTACGAGTAATGTTTTAGATTATGTAATCATCTGTCGCTTTTTTTGTCGTGTGTATGCACATGGAGCGGATATATAGCGTCTTTTGAGCGGATAAAGCCGAACAAGGTAAAACGATGCAGAATAATCATTTTGTCTTTTTGTAGATTTTCATAGGACAATTTTCCTCATGTTTTAACAGATTCGTTTCTTTTTCCAAATTACTTTTTTTTCACTTTGTTTTTTTTCCCACTCACTTTCCTATTTTTATCACTTTTAATTATCTATCTATTATTATAAAATAGAGTTCTCTCACTCCTCATGCCTCCACTTGTAGATTTTCATAGGAAAATTTTTCTCCTGTTTTAACAGATTCGTTTCTTTTTCCAAATTTTTTTTTTTTTCACTTTGTTTTTTTCCCCACTCACTTTCCTATTTTTATCATTTCTAATTATCTATCTATCTATTATTATAAAATAGAGTTCTCTCACTCCTCATGCCTCCACGTCAGCCGCCAACTAGATAAGTCGATGCCTCTCATCGCGACACATGTCACGTACTGATGAAACTCAGCGTTTCATTTAAACGCGTGACATGATGGACTTTCTTTGTTATTCACATGTTGGGCTCTACGTTTGACTGCTCTATCCGACCAAAGACGATGCGACTTGCCCTCTAACCTAATTTCTCCATCGACGATTTGCTGATCGTCTGCGACCTTGACTCTCTGACGTTTTATCTAGAATCTCGTTTTCCTGTTTATTGGCTAACTCATCGATTCTTCTTGCTGATTTGAAGGCTGGCAGCTGTTCTTCCAGGGTCGAGGTGGATTGCTCAGATTCTCTCTCTTATAGGTTTTTGTTTTCTTCTTTCAAACTTACATCTTCATTTGATCGACCCATGTGTTGTTTGCAGGAATCCAGGATCGTAGCTTTATCGGTTCACATGATCCATCAAGACCCAAACTGTTCATATTCATCGGTACATCCAATTTTTTCCCACAAAGGTTAGGCCGATCTGATTTTCTCCATCAGATTTTTGGAACAGATGATTCTGCTTTTTTTCTTTAATATAGATGATGTTTTCAGTCTGAGCGAGATGTTAATTAGATGTATATATACTTGCAAACAATTGCTTTTGCAGGATGAAAATGGAATCATGTAAGATGTTCATCGGTCGACTATCATGGAAGACCACTGAATATCGAGAGTACTTCAGAGTTTCGGTGAGGTTTTACAAGTGGTGATCATGAAGGATCGAGCCACTGGCTGTGCTCATGGCTTTGGTTTCTTTTTCTTTGCTGGTTCCAGTGTTGCTGTGAGAGCCATATTGCTCATTCACGTCATTGATGTTAAATTGTAAGTTCATCAAACCCCTTTTGAGCCATTACTTCATTGCTTCAGTATCAATTAATCTACTTCCTACAATAATTAGTTGTTTGGAACAGAGGTTACTGCTCCTCCAAGTAAAGCTATCGTTTTATTCATGCCTGTTTTTGCCTATGTTCTTCTGCATTTTCGCCAAAGGTGAGGTGAGTTTTAATGTTAAAACTTGAGCTCCTGCTTATGTATTCATTTGAGTGTTTTGTTTGTGACAATGCGTATTAAACTGACCTCAACTTTGTCTGAATCTAAGGTTATATCCCTTTTCAGCCTGGTTATTTATCAACGCCATGTCATGAACTTGCATCTACTTTGATTCAGAAGCAGCTGCAGGACAGTGTTACTATGAGAGGTAAGTAAGCTACTCCCAGTTATTTGATTACCCTCGAGTGTATAATTGATTCCGGTGGTCTTTACTGGTTTTTCAAAACTCTCATAAACGCATTAGATAGGTCAGAGATGGCACAGCTGCGCCAACAACATTAACAAAGTATCTTCGTACGCAGAAAATTGAATCTCTCACTGTAGCGGAACTGATAAATATGTCATAAAAATACAACCTCAGGTGTTATGCAACTCTATTAATTAACTTACCACTAACCATTTTTGGTGCTAAATGATTTTCCACTGTTTTTTCATGTATTCCAGTCAGTCGACGTTCCCTGTACCGGCAACGTAATGGGAATTCATTCTGATAATGGCTGGTGTTACATCTCTTGATCGAAGTGCTCCAAGAAGCTCCAGCGAGGTGTATCTTCATTCACCGGCATTAGATGTGATGAATCAAATGCTGTTGGTGTCTTCAGGTAACTAACATTTAGCTTAACAGACTTTGAACTTACTTTCTAGCTAACTTCACCCTCTACCCTTAACTCTTCATCTGGCATGTGTCAAGGTGTGGTATTGCAGTTACCGTGTGGATTTGTCCATTTCAGCTGAAATCAATGATGTTGTCTTCGTCGTAGGTACAACTTTCAAGAGTAACAACACCTGGTGGTCTCAAAATACTTGACAAAATGGTTGCAACAAGCAGTCCAAATGGTGTAACTAATATTGTTTACAGATAGATTTTCAAAGACCTTGGGACAGGTGGGTTCCAGCTCTACCAATTTACCAGTTTCTCTCAGTTATGAAATTTAAATTTCTCTGCGTATATTACAGGTGACAGATAGGATATGCGAGTAGTTTACTTGATAGCAACAGCAAGGCTACTTCCTGCAAAACAAACATACTACCAACAATCCAGTGACTGGAATAGCTGGGAGTGTGTCTTCGTGCAGCTGTGTCCCCAAGATTTCATATCTAACTTTAGTGCATTGATTCACCAGTCACCCTGTGGTTGGTTGTTGTTTTTATGTTAAATACGAGAAGAGTATTTGGGCATATATATATAACTTAAATAAATGGATGCATCTGGTTTAGAGTTAGCAGCCTATGATTTCACTGATTTTGCAAATCCTGCAGTCATGGATATTCTACTCTTGCATACAGTGTCTACTTAAGGTTCATGCTTCAATAAGAACTTTATAGCTCATCTCAGTAGGGGGAGTTACCAACCTCCATACTTAAAAAAAAATTCCTCCTAACATCTTCCCTTAAATCACCAAGCCAAACCACAACCAACTAGCCTCCTTATGGAAGCAATAATTTTCATAACAGAACATTAAACAGAAAAACACCATAGACCCACACCCAACATATTACTCTAATTTCTAAATCATATTACGTATGAAGCTTCCTTATATTGGCATAGACAAGAACTGGAATATGCATAAAGTTGGCTAACCACCGTCATTGTGTCGCCATTAATGCCATTGTACAAGTAATGCTTCGTCCATACATAGGGGCCATAAATATTTCAGGCTTCCAAAGTTGCAGAATTCCCAGTCAAGAAACGCTTACAAACATATTATCAATTCTTTTGTTTGAGCTCGAAGTCGTATATTTTGTCCCACTATAGTACGCATTTCTGTATGGAAGTTGTCATCAGAGTTTTGACATGTTTTCTGAGCTACATTACCTCTATTATAAGTTTTTAATATATTGTGTTTTTGACACATTTTGTATATGAACTAAATCATTTTCAAGTCTTTATCGAATTTTTTTTGTTCTCTTTGAGTCATTTCAGGTTTGGAGTAAGTCGTGAAGCACTTAAAGGGGTGCATGCAGAAAAGGAGTCGAGTAGAGAACCCGAGTGGAAGATCTCGAATGGAGCAGCCGTTCTGGCGGCCAGGATTCTTAAGAAAACTTCCAAGATATTTCGGGAGTTACTAGGCCTGTTCTCTTTCCGGATTTCGATCTGGTTTCGGTTTAGTTTTTCGTATTTCGGCTTATAAAAACTAGCTACTATATTGGAAACATATCTAATTTGTTTGGTTCGTTTTATATACCATCAGTTTTTGGTTTATTCGATTTTATACCAAAAACATATAACTATATTTATCTTCGATGATAAATTAGTTTATATGATTAGAAAACAGATTTATTAATACATAAATATATTCCTTACTCTAACTTTAAATTTAATATTTTATGTTTTATTTAACTATTACAATAAAATTAAGAAAATATTAATATCATAATATTATTATATAAATATATTTTAGCACAAGTATTTACCAATAAAATTAAAAATCATGTTCTATTTAATTTGATGAAAATGAGAAAAATAAAACAACCTTTTTAATTAAAAAATAAAATAAAATTAAAATCAATGTTTTAAGCACGAATACCATATTAATAAAATAAATTATGTGTATTTTTAATTTTATTATAAAATTTATATATAGGTATACAATTATATGTTAGTTAATCGGTTTCTTCGGTTTATTCGGTTGGATCGGTATACTGGGGTTTCTTAAAAATAACATCAATTCAGTTTATTCAATACTACCAAATCTAAACCACTTTCTCTATTTTGGTTCAGTTCAGTTTTTATTGGTTTCGTTTTACCGGATTGAACACCCATATGATTTACCCTACTGATCACATCTTTTCATCTGAGCCGCTAGCGACCCTCATATATATATATATATGTGCTCAAAGTTTTTTGAATCATAATTATATATGTAAATATAATAATTAATTCAAGGTATAATATCAAAAATAATCAAAAATACCTGGAGTTGTCTAAAGTACCTGAAAGTATCTAAAAATAGTCAAAAGTAAGTATTTGAAATAATAATAAAAAACTCAAAACACTAAAGTATTTAATGGTTTTCCACTCAAATACTCAAACTAACCAAATTTCATGATAATTTTATGTATTTAGTTATACACTAATATAACATACATGTGTATTACTTTTATTTTGGAATTCGAAGATCTTAAAATATATTTGGATTTCAATAAAATAAACATAATTTAAACGGGTACCCATGCATTAAAATAAATTTAAAATATATCAAAACAATATCTGCTCTTGAAAATAAATCAACAAACATTCTTATGGTGTGGACCATTAAGATATCTCTAACAAAATTATAATTCTAGAAAATAAATTAACACTTGATTGTAGAAAATTTGAAAAAACAATTATTTACAATATAATTTTTTAAGAATAAAAAAAATTGTAAAAACTATAAAAATAATTGCAAAATATAAAAATAATTCTAAGACACCAATATATATTTTTAAAAAGTAAACATTCCAAGCAAAGCACATACCGACCTCTAGCTCAATATACAATTTAGCAACAATAGAATACAAACAAATATGCAAGACTTATTATAAACACTAAAGTATTGATCATAATTATATAAATGATCGTTTCAAAATATTTTAAAATAAAATAAAGTTATACTTGAATTGTACACAAAATTTATTTACATAATTCAGAATATTTAATTTTTTAAGTTAAAGAATTAGAATATTATCTTCACATCAAACTTTAAAAAAAACGGCTAAATAAAATAAGATTATTAAAATATTATCTTCACATCAAACTTTAAAAAAAAAGGCTAAATAAAATAAGATTATTAAAATCTTAAAATAAACTAACATATATCCTCTACACACCTAAAATATTATAATACATTTCTTTTGCAAAAGTTCATAGAACACAAGCAAAAAATAACATACAATTCTATAGTTTTGAAATCACACATAACTCATATCACGCGCGTAGCGCGGACCGACCCTAGTATATTCTATATTAACCAGCCAGACTAAGCGTGAGAGTCTTTCTAATTTTTTTTTTTTAACACTAGAATATTATATTGAAATTCAGAGGTAGAATACATGGCCGGTCGGTAATAAACCCGAGAGACTAAATCCGGCAGATAACAGATCTATCCCGGAAACGAAAGCCCACACATGGGAATCAAGAAGCTAAGATTAAACCAACATACACTTACTATTTGCCATGCCTAAAACTAAAGCAACACAGAACTGAGCCTGATCGAAACCAACAAAAAAACTTAGATCAATCTGCATGCAAACTTGGACGAGATCCTTGGTAGAAGTAAGTCGAGGAAGCCACATCACAGCTAGACCGCGATTACTGAAACCTCCTTTAGTGAATAGCCCAATCATTGAAAAGAACCAAGCTTCAAGAATCAGCAAGACAGAACAAGTTGAGAGTCTTTCTAATAGATAATTAGAAGGAAACAAAATATTTTTTGGAAGACAAAGATCGTGAAATTGTTGTCATAATAAAAGACTTTTATTAGATATAACTGTTGTCATAATATTTTGATTAGTTTGTTAGACGTAACTTTTAGTTTGATCATTTTTTTCTGCATGCACTATCAAACATAACATTCAGGAGTAACAAAAATATCTATCTTACTCCCCAGGCAGCGAGGCTTACCAAATAAGACACCAAATCTTTAAGACAAGAAAACTGATTCAGTAAACTCTTATGAAAGTCTTGACTCTCATTTGAACTCATCTCGCTTAAACCTTCCTTGATCCTCTTCATTCCTTTTTGCAATAACTCCACTCCTCTGCATATTCCTTCTGGAAGTTTCCTTCTCTTGTTCCATTGTTTCTCTGCTTCCACTGATCTCTGCTGCTTTCTTCCTTCTAGAAGCTTCTGCATTGTTGCTTTGACCTGCATGCCTTCTTTCGAAAGTAACTCGAGAGAAGCGCCTGTATAGCTGCTCGCTTCTCGTGATGATAGATATGCTCTGTTGCGGATTCAGGTCTGCACTCTGTGGAAATGTTTTTGTAGACTCGAGCTGTTAAGGATTCGGGGCTGTGAGTGAGAAGAAAGCAGATGGACTTTGCAGTTCTTCTGCGAACGGAATCAGGACAAAGAGAATTGGTTTCTTGTTTGGCCAAAGCGTTCTCATATGATGAACTTGTGTGGAAGGAAGATCCTTCATTCATTTTGGACAACCAGGAGAAGGAGTATAACGACTAATATATAGTTCTTCTTCAGGTTTATCCCGGTTTAATCCAGTTTTGAATGAATGGATCTTACTTTTACTCTATGCAATTCGCTATTCGAATAGTTTGCTGTGCCTCCTTTCAATAGATTTTGTTTCCTCATATGTATATACAAATAAAGCTAAAAGATTTCGCAAGGAGTTGAATTTTGTTTCCTCTTATATAAGAAACATTGTTGGTCAATAAAACTGAAAAAAAGATAAAGAGTAGAGCAAATAGGAAACAAACCATAATGCAGAAGGTATACCTAAAAAGAGAGAATAAATGGGAGAGATGGAATAGATGAATACGATGATTAAAACAATGGCCATGACATGACTAGCACCCATGATGCCGCCTTCTGTAGGAAGATGTAGACCCATAAAGCTACACCACAAATAAATGTTGCGCAGTAGAAACCGAATAACACCTCGATCATGTGCGATTTGTATGGAACAGCTATGTGAATCTTCGAGTGTATTATATACAATAATATTGCAACGTTTAAGGCTATCAAGAGTGCGCTCATGACAGTGTCATAAATCACGAATTTGTTTAGCCTGCATCAACCCACCTTAAGAACCCCATTAATCATAAGAACCTGTTCTTAGTTTTTTTAGTTAAAAGTTAAGAGACGATTTTTTTTATATTCCGCTAAGAACTTCATCCTAAAAACTTCCATTAATCATGCTCTAATACAATTGACTGTTATATAAATATAGTGATCACTTCTTATGGGACAACTGGTAAGAATCGTTTATGGGACTCACCACCATGGACGTCGCTTTTTTGTAATATTAGTCTGATTTTCATCGACCGCAGCAGCAGGATCCATGGTTTCGCTTTTTGGTAATATTAGTCGAAGTTAAGGCCTTAGAGCACCCTTATCCTAGGTACCCATTATGGGTTGCCTAATTATTTTTTAGTAATATTTAAGAAGTAAAAGTTGGTTAGGGGATTTGGTAAGCAACTTATAATTTTTGCACCTCCATTGCAAGTCTATAAAATTTTTAGGTTGCTTAAATTTATTTAACATTTTTTAAAAAAAATTAAAATTTTTTATTACATAAAACATAATGAAAGATAACTTTTTAAACATAGATTTTTAAATAAAAACATGAAACCAAAGATAAGTAAAATAAACGATAATTATTTGAAAGAAGCATCCGAGCTTAGTTGTTGTCTTCACCGTCCCCAAACTTACGCCAGATATTTTCAACCAAATCATGTTTCAGTTGGTGATGCGTTGGGTTATCACGAATGTCTGTTCGAACACCCATCATATTTACGATATTTGTAGGGCGATCTCTATCAAAATCATAATCGACATGTGAACTTTCGTTTTCTTCTCCTTGGATGAACTCTGCAAGATTATATTGAGTGTATCCATCTCGTTCGTCTTCTACTATCATATTAGGGAGTATGATACATGCTCTGATAATATTCCCGATTTTTTATTTATCCCAGAAGAGCGCTGGATTTTTAACAATGGCAAAGCAAGCTTGCAAGACTCCAAAAGCACGCTCGACATCTTTTCGGGCAGCTTCCTGTTTTTGAGCAAATAAAACTGCTTTCGGGTGTTGTGGTAAATGAATAGATTGGATAAAAGTTGCTCAATTTGGATAAATACCATCAGTGAGATAGTAAGTCATTTTATATTGTCTTCCATTGACAGAGAATGTGACTTTTGGTGCTCGACCTTGAATTATGTCATCAAAAACAGGTGATCGATCAAGGACATTGATATCATTTAATGTACCTGTAGGTCCAAAGGACGCATGCCATATCCAGAGATCGTATGAAGCAACCGCTTCTAAAACGATTGTTGGTTTACTCGAACCACGAGCATATTGCCCTTTCCAAGCGGTGAGACAATTCTTCTACTCCCAATGCATACAATCGATGCTTCCTATCATCCCGGGAAATCCACGATACTCTCAAACAGCAAGTAGATGTTGAAGATCAGCCGGTGTTGTTCTTCTTAGGTACTCATCACCGAACAAATTTATTATTCCTTCCACAAAATGTTCCAGACATAACCGAGTTGTTGATTCACTGAGCCGGAGGTATTCGTCGACCGTATCAGCCGCATAACCATATGCCATGACACGAATGACTGCAGTACACTTTTGAATGGGAGAGAGACTAATCCTTCTGAGACCATCTTTTTTTTGGCGAAAGTATTGAACTTCGTTGGAGAGTCGATCAACAATGTGCATGAACAATGGCTTGTTCATTCTAAAACGTCGGCGGAAGAAATTGTCAGGATACATGGGAGTTTTACTGAAATAATCATTCCATAAACGATTATGTCCTTCTTCACGATTTCTTTCGATATAAGCTCGTTTTTTTATTTTTTTTCTTCTTTCTTCTTGATCACCATGAATTGTAAACTCCTCAAAAGCTTGTTCAAAATGTTGATCAAAGAGCTCATCAAGTGCATCATCAAGAGATTCATCTACATTGATATGAGAAGAAGAAGCCATATATGATGATGTAGGAGTTCTAGAAAATGGTGATGTAAAATTTAGAGATAAAGGAAAAAAAAGATTTGAGAGTTTGCTTGGCCAAGAGTTTTATAACTTATGATAAAATTGTGAGAGAAGAGAAAGAGGTGCAAGTGACATGATAATACCAATTGCAATATATAGACATGATAATATTGAGTTTGGTACAAGTTTATGCATATGAGAATAAAAAAGTTTGGTCGAAACACACTACACAACAACAATGTCGTGACACTACACGACAATAACATAAGCTTACGTGACACTACACTACACAACCCCGTGACACTACACATCCAATGATCCGTGACACTACACGATATTTGACTTCATACTGCTTCCTCCGTGAACCTTCCACTTCCAATGCTCCTGTAAGAACAAGACACAAATGATCACATGCATCGTACCTCACCAAAACAATGATGCTCTTAGGGCATCCGCGTCGATGCATCTCTTGCATCGTACCTCACCAAAACAAATAATAAAATACTGTAAAGTAGCAAAGATAAAAGGGAAAAGACGAGGTACGGCTCATCTTGGAGAAACGTTGCACAAGCTAATTCTACATGTGTTACTTTTCTACTTGTGCAACTGGTTTTTAATTATTAAGATTAAATTAAATAAATAAATTATGTTAAAATATTAATATAAAAGCATAATGAACCATGATGGAGAGACTTTACCGCTGTTGATGCTCTTAGAGCACCTGCATTGGTGTTCTTTTGGAAGAGTCTCTTGCTACAAAAATTAATAAACAACTACACAGTAGCAGAGAGAAACATCAAAAGGTAAGAATCGTATGTGCAGGGAGGGACTCAACATAATTCTTAAGAAACTATAGTACTAACGTGTCTTCTTCTAATTTACCTAACTTTATTTTACATTTTAAAATTAATTAATAAATCAAGTTATTAATATAATAATATGAGAGACTTAGTTTTGAGAAATCAACCACTAATGATGCTCTTAGTACTCTTATATATTGAAACTTTTTTTCTGTTTTACCTTATACAATTATCTAAGGGTTTGCTTATGTCAAATCTCAAAATGAATATTCTTTTTCCCAACAGTTCTTATCTTCTCTGATTATATATTATTATACGTAAAAAGACTTTTTTCATCTATAATATTTTTTTCTTTTAAATATTGAAATGCAAAGTAAATAAAATAGTAAATTCAAATATCATAAAATATCTCAGATTATTAACTTCACAACACACCATTTTAAACTAATACAAGGAAAAAGAAACACAATGAAACGAAGGAAACTAGATTAATGAAGTCTTTGAGAAGATGATCATCATAAAAAGACTTTTATTAGATGTTTCATTTGATCATCTTTATACATTTTTTATTTTGTTGGTAAAAAACATTATATATTTATCATCACAATCATATATTATCAAATCATTTCCATGGGAAACATTTAATTTTTTTACCAAGCTTGCATGGGCTATCAGGTTTGATAGTCCAGTAAAATTTATAACCGTCATCTTGATCTCTCGGAGCATCAAATATATCAAACTGCTTGACCTGATCGTTCCATTGGAAGCTGCAGAAGAACAGTGTTGTTTTCCATATATTTGGCTGAAACGAAAAGTGGTAATCTGTTTTGGCAGCCACCATGTGAACCCCCAAATCGTCATCTTTGGATTTGCAATGAACCGTAAGAACTGGACCTCCAAGATTATTTGTCATCGTGAGGTCGGTTCGGGGCCATAACGGTGGTAACTCATGACTCAGACCAAACAAAAGAACCATGATCAGAAAAGCAACACAAAGTTTTGGTGAATTTTTCATTGATGCAGGATTTCTCAATAAGATTTGCTATATTGGAGTTGAATTTGTAGGATGGCTTAACATATTCTTTCCATATATATATAGTGCTTTTTGTAGTAATTAAACAAATGTTTTCTTAAAATAGTATATATATTACCAATTGACCAATATGAACAAGCGAACCAGTCAACGTGAGGTTAGGTCCGTTTCGTAACGTTTTTTGTGAAACTTGTCGTCCAAAGAAGACATGCACAGAACAAAGCGTTTGCTTCGTAACAAGAACTCAAAACAAATACGTGAATATCGATGTGGTAGTCTCTTTAGTAGTGATTAAAAGTTTATTAATGTTTCCACACTAAAATATACTCCCTGTGGATTTAAATATAAAATGTTTAAAGTTTTACACACATATTAAAAAATAATAAATACATTATTTTAATTATTATTTTTTGATTATATCAATAAAGTTTCACCACTTATAATTTTACTTTTTAATTTATGTTTAAATTTTAAAAATAAATGCATTAATTATATTTCAAAACATCGTACATTTGTATACAAGATAAAAATATAGAATATCTTATATTCGTATCCGGAGGGACTACTATGAATTTGAATCATAGAAAACATGACAACAGTCAATGTCCAGATGCATATTAAGAAACAATCCGCGCAACCGAGCGGATGTTTATTTTCATATAAACATTTTGTTTTCAATTCTACATTGGTATATATTAGTATAAAATATATGAGGTGTGTCTATCACCTTTTAAAACATAATAATTTTATCGTATATTTTTTTATTGAATTGGTTGTTTCCAGATAATTTTTTTGCTTGGAAAATATTGATAACATTATAGACAAATTATTTAGTTCCTATAATCTAGAAAGTGAGTTATTTAGATCTATAATAATGATAATATTATAAATTAAATGTAACATGACTTTCTAGTAATAGGTCTATTAGATCCATTTTTTTAAAAATCATACATGAGTCAAGGTTGTTACTTCTATTTTAATATATAAGATTAAAAATTAAATGTAAACTTTCTAGTAATAGGTCCATTATGTCCATTTTTTTTTTAAATCACGCATGAGTCAAGGTTGTGACTTCTATTTTAATATATAAGATTGTAAATGGCTTGGATTATTTGTATTGAAATTAAAACAGAGGATTAATTTGTGCGAAGTCGTTCAATTTTGAAGCTTTATTACAAACACTTAAAAAAATTATAATCTGGACGAACAATTGTCTCTGCCGTGGAGGACAAGAAACGAATTGGTATCGGTCATCTACTCCTTCAAAGTCTATGACTTTATCGTTTACTTCACTCTTGTAAGATGCATTCCACTTGATCATTCGATAGTTTTTTTTATCTGATAAGGTCGTTTGCTTATGCGCGTTACAGCCTTACAGGTTCGATAAAATGCCTCATAGACCCTTTTTAGTACCAAAATACTATTCATGTTGATGTGCTGTCTTTAGGGTTTTGTATTCTTAACTCTAGCTTAGTTGCTTGTTGTAAAAGGTGTGCTGTTTTGGTCCCATTGCTATGTGTTTGGCTCTAGTAATCATCTTCACATGATCATGGATGATTTGCAGAAAATGAGATCCCCTAGAACCCTGGAGGTTTGGAAGCTAGGCACTGTCAACTACTTGAAATCACTTAAAGTTGAAGACAAGTTAGTCTCCGACAGAAAAGCTAATCGAATCCCCGATACCCTCCTCTCTCTTCAGCATCCACCATCTTATACCCTCGGAAAACGTAGAACCGATCACAACCTACTGATCCCTGAAGCTGATCTCAAGGGCCTTGGAGCTGAGCTTCATTATACTCAAAGAGGAGGAGATATCACTTTCCATGGTCCTCATCAAGCCATCTTATACCCCATCATTTCCTTACGCAGCATTGGTATTGGTGCTAGGAACTATGTAGAGACGTTGGAGAGGTCGATGATTGAATTTGCTTCAGTTTACCGCGTGAAAGCTCGGGCAGGACACAAAGGTGAAACAGGGGTTTGGGTCGGGGATAGAAAGATTGGTGCGATTGGGGTTCGTATATCCTCTGGAATCACTAGTCATGGTTTGGCCTTCAACATAGATCCTGATCTGAAGTACTTTGAGCACATTGTGCCTTGTGGGATTGCTGATAAAGAAGTCACATCTCTGAGAAGAGAGACAGATACTATGCTGCTTCATTCTGAAGAAATGATGATGTTGTGTGGAAGGAAGATCCTTCATTCATTTTGGACAACGAGGAGGAGGAGTATAAAGACTAATAGTCCTTCAGGTTTAACTCGGTTTAATCCGGTTTAACTCGGTTTAATCCGGTTTTGATTGAATGTATCTTACTTACTCTATGCAATTCGCTATTCGATTAGTTTGCTCTGACTCCTTCCAAAGGATTTTATTAACACAAACTTGTATAAATCTAAAAAGATGAGAGTCATCATAATATATAAGAATCATTGTTCCAGAAAACTAAAGCAAAGATAAAGAGTAGAACAAATAGAAAACAAACCATAATGCAGAAGGTATACCTAAAAAGAGAGAATAAAGGGGAGAGATGGAATAGATGAAGATGATGAGTGAAACAATGGCCATGACATGACTAAGACCCATGATGCCGCCTTCGAAACATTCGGGTAAGCTCTGTAGGAAGATGTAGACCCATAAAAAGCTACACCATAAATAAATGCTGCGCAGTAGAAACTGAAAAACACCTCGATCATGTGCCATTTGTGTGGAACAGCTATGCGAATTTTCGAGTGTTTTATATACAAAAATATTGCAACGTTTAAGGCTATCAAGAGTGCGCTCATGACAATGTCATAAATCACGAATTTGTTTAGCCTGCATCAACCCACCAGAAGAACGTATTAACTATTTGTATATACAAAAAGAGAGAAGCCTAACTTGTTAATACAATCGACTGTTATATAAATATAGTGATCACTTCTTATGGGACAACTGGTAAGAATCGTTTATGGGACTCACCACCATGGATGTCGCTTTTTGGTAATATTAGTCTGATTTTCATCGACCGTAGCAGCAGGATCCATGGTTTAGCTTTTTGGTAATATTAGTCGAAGTTAAGGCCTTTGTTACTCTTATATAACGAAACCTTTTTCTGTTTTACATAACTTTTACCTTATACGATTATCTAAGGGTTTGATTATGTCAAAGCTCAAAATGAATATTCTTTTTTCTCAACAGTTCTTATCTCCTCTGATTATATATTACTAGGGGTCTTAGCCCCGCGCAAGCACGGGGTATCATGTCGAGAATAATATTTGTATGTCGAAAATAATATAACATGTTTTTCTGGGCTTTATTGTTTTGTTTAGCCTAAACATTAATATTTTTTTTATCTTTGTTAAGAGTCTGAGTGGTTCTTGTGATAACTCAACTTTCTAAACCAATTGTTATAGTTCTTCAATTTTGTTGTGCCCCCTGATCATTGTTTTTTGCCGATTTGTTCTCTTACCACAATTTCCCGTTGACCATCAATTCCACCAACTCCCAAAATCATCACATTTTATTCTTGTCTAGACATATTTGTTTTTTTTTCTTCCTTTTTTCACTCTAGTAAAACATTGTGATATTTTCCAATGTATTTGAGTTCCACAGTTGATTCCCCTCATAAATGTAATGTGTTCTTATGTTGATCGTACATATATATTCCTGGCTATTAGCTAGGTAAAACATATCACATGTCCTGAACGCTTAGGGGTAATTTCATTCTCATGTTGAACACCATCCCTTGTGTCTCTCGACTCTACCACAGCCTCCGTTGTAAATGAACCTGTGAGAAAGTCATAACACATAGACATCTTTAATTTGAAAATCTTGGTATGTCCATCTTCTTTTTTTTCATTGCAATGTTAAAGGTTCGAGTGAGGGTCTATGGCTTTCGCGTAGTGGTATGGCAGTGTTCCCTAGATTTCATTTATTTTTTTGGTAGTCTTTTGACTATTATTATACTGTCTGCACATTAATCGGTTAATTATAAATCATAGATACAATAATATTGTTTTCTCAAAAAAAAAAAAGATAACAATATTCTTTACCTATTTTCATTAAGAACTATTTTTAGTCAGTCTCCACATTGTCCTTGTCAGTTGTCATATATGCAACCTCACCTTATCGCTGATTAGGTGTTCCGGTGCTTGAAGGTAGTCAAGCTGGTGGTTGTTCTGGAAGGGATGAATCAGATGATGAAAGAGTGGTTGATGATTTTGTAGAGTTTTGTCATCGGAAGACTTTGAAAACTCTGTGATCCAATGTTGAAGTTGAGACCTTCTTCTAAGATATGCCGATAGTGGTTGGCTCATGCAGCTTGGATGAATACGTTGACCAAAGAGCTCTGTTCAGAACAGTGGAGTGAGAGATTAGTTGAGAGTTAGTAAATCATTACATTAAAAAAATGGTATCTACAAATCGTTGTTATGAGTCAACATGCTACAAAGCCATGTTGTAGAGCACAAGGTGAGAGGGTGAGATAGATAATAGACTTGGAGTATTGAAGAGAACAATATAAGTACTGGCCTACCTTCTCTAGAATCGGGGTGGATATCAGGGAAAGTCGCGAGACTCACCACGCCATCTTTAGATTCCGAAAATTCACCTGCCAAAAGTCAGTAAAAAGAACGTCATTCATACCTCAGTTCTCCATGAGTTCTTCATATACCGCAGTGTTTCTTGCACTATTGAAAGATCACTACTGCCCTATGGCCTATACAAAGGGAATCACATGACATGTGGAAAAATCCTACGACTTTCTCATTTCGAATTGAGTAAGATTTTGCTCAAACTAAATTTAAATTCATTACCTAGACAAACATATTTGACATAATACATCAAAATAAATTAGATTAAAAGAACATAAAACTCAGATTGCGATCACTAACTCTACAGCTGCAAAAAGAGAAGAAAGATAACAAAAACAGAGAATACCAGAAACGGATGCGTGGCTCAAAAATCTGTTGGGAAGACCGTCCGAGATGCCGATTGTCTAAAGTGACGTAAGGCGCGGAAGCAGGAACGGTGACTAATAGAGGGCTGTATTTGATGAGTGCAGTTTTTTATGATGGGGTGTGGTCCGAGTTTCTAACCCTAAATTTATAAAGGAAGTTGACATAAACATGAAACGACCGGAGTGGGAATTACAGTGATGATAAATAGTGAGGTAAATGATTTGGAATTGAATGAGAAGTTTTGGATTGAAAACGATTTTTTAAGCTGTAGATGAAACGTTGGTCTTTTGGCTTTTCAGTGTACGAGCTTCTTTTGCTTTCAATGGCGACGATACGATTGAGGAAAGTGGAAGAATACGAAGAATAGTGAGCACTGGCGATCCTTTTTCTATGTCGACAAACTTTTCTGTGGGCTGTTTTCTTTTGAGTTCTTGGGTTATCATTTTATTTTATATTAAAATGAAAATATGATAGAGTAAGGTTTGAAAAGATTTAGGCTCAATATTTTTACAAAACATAGAGTTGGCGACTGGCGTAGACAGTTTAGGAAATCCATTTCATAAATCACAGAGCTCATTATTAAAATCAGATTTTATTGAGTGGGGACCCACAGATGCCGACGTGGCAAAAAGCAACCTCCCTATTGAACGATTTTCCAAGCTGAGGTGGATGGCCTAACTGAGGCTCATATTCTCCTTTTATTACTTGTTTGATTACACGTAAAAAGACTTTTTCCATCTATAATATTTTTTTTCTTTTAAATATTGAAATACAAAGTAAATAAAATAGTAAATTCAAATATCATAAAATATCTCGGATTATTAACTTCACAACAGACCATCTACTCTATTAAAATAGAGTCATATTTGAATTCTACCATAGCATGTTTTTAATTTTGGCCTTATTGAATATGTTGCGACTAAATATAAAAATATAGTTTTTATTAAATTCACTTTCATCTATCATCGTTAGGAGGATGTTTAATACACATTCACCTAATTATTAGATTAAATATATTACTAAACTTAAAAGTTTACACAAGCTCATCTGTCATCGTTAAGAGCTTTGAACGAAAAAGCCATCAACAGTGAAAATCAAAAGCAATTCTCGAGTCGAGATGGATTTAGTCTTAATATTTTCAATCTAAACAGGAAGTAGGGTTTTTAATCTAGATGTGGGAAGATCGATTGGTAACGTTTTCATTGATGGTTCATTATAAATTTTTGGTGCTTGGTTAAGTTTGTATCTGTTCTTTTGGGTGGCTTGATGGGTTTATTGTCGTGAAATTTAAAAGCTTCAGGCACGTGAAAACGTGGTGCGTGCTGGTGGTGGGCGTAGGATGAGTTGGAGAGACCTTCAACTTCTGGTTATAGCTCCTCATCATCCAACGTTCTAGATTAGTACTTTAATAGCTTATGTGTCTCTTCTACGTTATTCTTTGTCAAGGATTGAGTTTTCTTTTTCAAGTTTAAACACTACATCAAATAAAAGACAAGAGTTTCAGATGAATTTAAAGTTTATGATAATTTACAGCTGGTGACAATAACCATGTGTTATTGGTTAGTGCTTACTATATATCCAATGAGAACTCGGTACCAGTTATTCAAAAATAGCCAATTAGTTTTTAGTTTATGTTTAATTTGTCATCTTGCTGTAGAGATAGCTTTAGACTATGGCTGTTGCGAAACTAAATGAACTACTGACCTTGAAATATTTATTTGGGGTTTGTAGAAGAGACGGCATATACCAACAGGCAACAGCATCTTAAAATACCCAACCCACAATATTTTATACACTGAACATATTATAAATAAGATTTGTATTGTTAAACAGATTTTTAGTTTAACGTTTTCAGGAATATTTTTATTTTATTCATTTCCTGTTTTTGCTCTTTTTATATGTAGAATATATTAATTATATTCCAACCTTCCCGAAACAGTTGAAGAAAGTTGTTCACTATTAATTTATTCACTTAATTAAGTTTTTAAATAACTAAATTAAAAATAAAATGTCTAACATTGTTATTTGATCCAAACCAAAAACCAAAATAACTAAATTCAAACCATATTCAAATTCAAAAATAACTGAACGATTAGTATATTTCTTGAACCAAATTCCACATCCGAACCGGAACCAAACAAAAAATAATACAAATCTGGAAACGAACCAAAATTTATAAAATTTTATTAAATCATAATTTTTAATTTTAAAACATAAATTATAAATATAAATATAAATAATTCCGCGCATCGCGCGGATCAAATTCAAGTTTTAAACTAATACAAGGAAAAAGAAACACAATGAAACGAAGGAAACTAGATTAAGGATGTTTCATTTGATCATGTTTATACATTTTTTATTTTGTTGGTAAAAACATCTTTATATATTTATCATCACAATCATATATTATCAAATCATTTCCATGGGAAACATTTAATTTTTTTACCAAGCTTGCATGGGCCATCAGGTTTGATTGTCCAGTTAAATTTATAACCGTCATCTTGATCTCTCGGAGCATCAAATATATCAAACTGCTTGACCTGATTGTTCCATTGGAAGCTGCAAAAGAACAATGTTGTTTTCCATATATTTGGCTGAAATGAAAAGTGGTAATCTGTTTTGGCAGCCACCATGTGAACCCCCAAATCGTTATCTTTGGATTTGCAATGAACCGTAAGAACTGGACCTCCAAGATTATTTGTCATCGTGAGGTCGGTCCGGGGCCAAAACGGTGGTAACTCATGACTCAGACCAAACAAAAGAACCATGATCAGAAAAGCAACACAAAATTTTGGTGAATTTCTCATTGATGCAGGATTTCTCAATAAGATTGTTATACTTGAGTTGAACTTGGGATGGCTCAACATATTCAGTCCATATATATAGCGGTTTCGTAGTAATTAAGAAAACGTTTTCTTAAGAGTAATAAATTAATTATTAATGAATTTTGACCCAAAAAAACACGAATTGAACAAGGGAATTAGTCAAAGAGTAATAAATTAATTATTACTAGGTCTATCTTGTAAAGTATGTCTGTGAAACTTGTCAGTTGTCACCCAAAGATACATGCACAAAACAAAGTGTTGACTACAAAATAACAAAATCTATACTATTAAAAGGACATCATCCCAAAAATTTACGATACAAAAATAGTTGGACCTATTTATTAGAAACTTGACAAACTAAGAAAACATAAATATATACATACGTTGACTATTACTATGTAGTTATCTAAACTATTAAAGTTGAAGTACATTTAGTACTTAACCCTAGCTTTTTCTAAATAATTACCATTGAATGCCACTAACATTTAATCTAGAGCTATTATTTCGAAACAATATTTGTACCCTATTAATTAAACTAACAACTATCATTTGGTTAATTATTAAAGGAAACGTTGATTGAAAGCATATATTCTCATTTATAGTATTTATTTTAGAAAGTGAATATTTGTTTATCACATAACAATAGCTATCTCACGTAAACGCATATACAAACCGGTTAAAATTTATTTGACACAAAAAGCCTTCATTTGTTTTACAAAAAAATTGGTATTCTGACTATTTCACATTTGGACAATGAAACCATCTATATCACTCATGTAGACCTGTTTATAGCTAAGATGGTTTAATCCGGTTTAATTTAATATTTATCAATTTTGTTCTAATCTTAACCCAATTTGATATATGCAAAACATATATTTACAAAGTATACATTATAACTTTGTAAGACTTTTTGAATTTCGTAGTTTTTGAGTCTTATTTGTGGAAATAAGCTATTATATGTTAAGAAATTAGTTGCGAAAAATACACACACAATTTATAGACATTTCTGTGGTTATAAAGATATTAATAATATATCAAGAAGTTAATATATTTTATTAATTAATTTCAGTCTTATATAATTGCTATATTTTACTGTTTCTTTTCTATAAAAGATAAATATATACGGTTTTGGTAAGTTGACAAAACAATTACGGTTTGGGTAACAACGATTTGGATAGTATGTTATTATTTCTCATCAAAAAAATCGGTCTTAATTACATCCATATTTAAATATGTGCTACTAAAAAGTTAGAATATTCATAGGATATCCAGAATACATTCCCTTCAATATAATAAAAAAAATATTATTTGTAAAATTAGTTACCATCCATATTGGGAAAATTTTAATAGTTGAGTATTTGAATAGGATGTATACATCATTTTCTTAAATACCTAAATCTCATCTAAACAAAACAAATAAAATATTTTACATTTTCTATCTATCTTAATAAAACATTAGTACATTTTATTTGACATAAAATATTTTATTTTCAAAAGATAGATTTATTAATATACATAAATATAATAATTGGTGCTTTAATTAATAAAATAAATACATTAAAAATGTTACTGTAATTAAACATTATTAATTGACGAATATGTTATATAAGATATCACTTTAACGGTTTTATATCCAACCGCAATATGAGAAACCAAAAAATTATAAACAATTAAAAACCATCGACCTATCATAAATGTTATATATTAAAAATCGAACAAACATCTATACAGACATATTAAATATATTGTAAAAATTTCATATATCTATTACATTAAAACAAACACCCGTGCGGGTGCACGGGTCAAGCTCTAGTTACTATTAAATTCATTGTCTTTTATCCTATTTTTGTGGACAATTCTACCTAACTTATACTTCTATTTAATTAAAATATAAATTATATTATTTTATTTTTACTAAGTCCATCTATCTAACCACATATATGTAATTTATGACATATATTATGGAATTCTTTTCTACTTTTTACTAAATTTATTTTATAATAACCAAACAATCACAAAATCTTGATAACACATGTTATGACATTTTGTCGCAATTAAGATAGTTAATCAAATCGTTTTTTTTTGTAAACCCGTGTGTTGGGATTCAGAAGTAGATATGTTAAAATGGGCTTGAAGCCCGCGGACTTAAACGGGCTGACCCACGACTGAGATCCGATTCGATTCTGCAAACGGATTGTTGTAGGGGATTCAGAAGAAAGGGCATTTTAGTTGTTTGTTTTCATTAAATGAACTGCGCGTATTCCAATACTCAACAAATATTAAAAAACCTTAACAAACTAGCAGGATTAACCTCTGTTCAAAAACGCGGACGCCTAGTCGCCTAGGTGCCCGACTACTCGCAACTCGGCTACCACCCGAGGCGATTCTAACCAAATCGGTTAACAAAATCGCCAACTAACTAATTGGCCCAAGAAGCCGATTAATCGGCCCAGTTAATTGGGATAAATGTTAAACTGCGAAAGTATTTTAGTGGGCCTCATGTGAAATCTGAAGCCCATGTACTTTAAAGTTCACATAGTATGTATACTCTATATATAGAAGTAAGATTTTTCCCCTCTTTTCTTTTGCAAGCGATGTGGGACTTTGTCCATGAACACTAATAATACGAAAATAAATAAGTAGAACATACAGGTATCGAATCCAAGTTGTTTGGCGCAATACCAAATGTCTCAACCGCTAGGAGACGAACGAAGTCTTTGCTTCAGTACTCATATGTTAATATATATACACATAATTACCGATTAATTTATGTTCCAATTATATGATATTCATTTTTGCTAAGAATTAACTTTTTTAAACCAATAAATTTAAATTTAAATTTAAATAATAACATACAAAAAACTATTACTTTCTAACATATTTATATTATATATTTAATTTAAATATTAAAATAAAATAAAATAATAATTAAACTAATCTCCGCGTATACCTCGATTAATCCCCGATTTTTTAGTAACTCGCTAGGCCCGAGGTCACCGGCCGACTAGCGCCTAGCGTAGTTCCGAACATGAGGATTAACTAAGTGGAAACTAATACAAGAAATAAAAGAAAGAAGCATGAAAATAAGCCAACTAAACCTGAGGAGATGAACTAATTAGGTAGCCTTCAAGACCCTGACCCTGAGGAACCCCAGGCTTGATCGCCTTAATGGTGCACCTATCAAAACCTTGGTCATTGCTTCTCCCAGATTGTTAAGCGCTTGTCCACAGTGGTGAGTGAGATGACTGCTGCTTCAGAGGGGTTGCTAGATAGAGCAGCGATTAAGTCCTTAGTTTCCTTGTCTTTTATCATCTCCAGAGCTGATTTCTCTGACTCCTTCTGCTGGTAATAAGCCAGGACACAAAAGACAACCACTGTGATTAGGGGTGAGAATTTTATCCGATACCTGAACCCGTATCCGAACCCGATCCGAAAAACCCGAACCGAAATCCAAACCGAAGTAGCAAAATACCCGAACGGGTATTGAATTAGCAGAGATTAGATATCCGAACCTGAACGGATAATATCCGAACTCGAATGGATATCCGAAGATAACTGAACATATGTATTACTAACCTTATATTTCTAGTTTATATCTCTCATTTTATTAAAAATATTTATATTGATACTACACATACTTTAAGTTCATATAATATACATATAATTACAGAGTAAATGATTTGCTACTCATTTAAAATGCATATCAAGTTTTTTGTTTCAAGAATTAACAAAAGTTACATCTGAAATTTAAAAACAATAAACAAATTAGTGTCTTTTTAGTCTTAAAATGTTATGTCCAAATCTATTAATCATCCAATCTATTAAAAATAAAAAAATCAGTTAAGTGAAATTTATAGTTTTAAATACAAAAAACTTGAAAAATGAAATTTTAATTTTTTTCTTTCAAAATATAAATATCCGAACCCGATCCGAAATAACCGAATCCGAACTAAAAAATACCAGAAACCGACCCGAAGTACATAAATACCCGAACGGGTTCTACACCTCTATACCTCTATACCCAAAAATCCGAAATACCCAATCCGAACCCGGACGGGTACCCGAAGGCCCACTCCTAACTGTGATGAAGAAACACGCCACAGCGAAGGCGGTGGAAGCCTGAGAAAAGATGATGCCCATCAAGCACCAGAGAGATGTTAAAATGGGTTTTGAAGCCCGCTGGCTTAAACATGCTTAGTATAAATGGGCTGATCCGTGACCGATTTATTATCATGTAGAAATAAATGGGTTTATACAGGCTGGCCCGTTTAAGTCCGTTTCGTTAATGGGCATATCCGTTTCAACAATATGCTCAACCAACATTTATCAAATTTAAAAAACAGTCAAAAGAAATGGTTCGATCCTCTTATTTTTCTTTCTCAAACCAAGAGATCCATAAATCATGATCCAATGCATATATAGATATAAATGGTCCAATGAGACCAATAATTCTCTTTTTTTTAATCTTCAATTGAATCACTGTTCACAAACTCATGGTTGGTGCATTGTGTTTCTTCCTCCAACCTTCATCCTTTGTTCCTCTTCTCTTTTTTTGAGTGTATGGCTAGTGCATTTTTTTAGTGAATTGTGTTTTGTGGACAATTTTTCCATGCATCTCAGTACCTAGTGATCAGTGGTTCATTTGTAATTACTTACAAAACAAATGTTAGTCTATTGTCAATATTCTCCAGTTAATATAGAATGGATTAAAAGTTGACTAAATTTTTTCACACTAAAAGATAAAGTATGAATTTGAATCATAAGAAATGCAATTAATTACCAGTTATGTAGTTTTCATAAATTTTTGCATACAAACATAATTGTCACCTTGCTATTACGTTTGGGATCGAAAAACTTTACAGATCCTTCCTATTGCGTCGACATTTGTCAACTTGCTATTACGTATGGAAAAATTGGTTGTTTGAAATACACAGTGCCTTACAGCTGGCTCAAATGTGATTGGTTAGTCAATATTTGAGTAAAATAGTAAAAATGTTTTTAGCTGGTTACATCTTCGGCACGGGTAAAGTATCTATTAGTTTTTTTTTTACGGTTTCACTATATACCCCTAACTTTCAATATCAGACACATGTTGGATTGATTCATTTGAATATGTGTATGTGATTTGTTGATATAATTGCATACGTGTTATAATTGCATACGTGTTATGAATGAGTTTGAGTTTGATTCTTTATTTTGATGTATTGGTTCTAAGTTGTTATGAATGAAAAGCAAGTAATTTCAGTGAAAAAATAAATATTGAAATACCTTAAAGTAAATAAAATAGTAAATTCAAATATCAAAGAATATCTCAGATTATTAACTTCATAACCAAACATTTTAAACTAATACAAGGAAAAGAAACACAATGAAACGAAGGAAACTATATTTTTTATTTCGATCATCTTTATATATTTTTTATTTTGTTGGTAAAAACATCTTTATATATTTATCATCACAATCATATATTATCAAATCATTTCCATGGGAAACATTTAACCTTTTTACCAAGCTTGCATGGGCCATCGGGTTTGATAGTCCAGTTAAATTTATAACCGTCATCTTGATCTCTCGGAGCATCAAATATATCAAACCGCTTGACCTGATTGTTCCATTGGAAGCTGCAGAAGAACAATGTTGTTTTCCATATATTTGGCTGAAATGAAAAGTGGTAATCTGTTTTGGCAGCCACCATGTGAACCCCCAAATCGTTATCTTTGGATTTGCAATGAACCGTAAGAACTGGACCTCCAAGGTTATTTGTCATCGTGAGGTCGGTTCGGGGCCAAAAAGGTGGTAACCCATGACTCGGACCAAACAAAAGAACCATGATCAGAAAAGCAACACAAAGTTTTGGTGAATTTCTCATTGATGCAGGATTTCTCAATAAGATTGCTATACTGGAGTTGAACTGAAGTAATTTGGGATGGCTCAACATATTCAGTCCATATATATAACGCTTTGGTAGTAATTAAGAAAACGTTTTCTTAAGAGTAATAAATTAATTATTAATGAATTTTGACCCAAAGAATACACGAATTTAACAAGCAAATCAGTCAAAGAGCAATAAATAAATTATTATTAGGTCAGTATTGTAATATGTGTTTGTGAAACTTGTCATTTCTCACCCAAAGAGACATGCACAAAACAAAGTGTTGACTACATAATAACAAAATATATACTATTAGAAGGAAATCATCCCAAAAATTTACTATGCAAAAGTCACGGGACCTATTTATTAGAAACTTAACAAACTAAAAAAGAATAATATATATATATATATATATATATATATATATAACTATGTGACTATTACTATGAGGTTATTAATATTAAACTCATCGTTTTTATCCTATTTTTGTGGACAATTCTACCTAACTTATACTTCTATTTAATTAAAATATAAATTATATTATTTTATTCTTACTAAGCCCATCTATCTAACCACATATATGTAATTTACGACATATAATATGGAATTCTTTGTTACTTTTTACTAAATTATTTTCTAATAAATTTTTTTTTTACCAAACAATCACAAAAGCTTGATAACACATGTTATGATATTTTGTCGCAATTAAGATTGTTAATAAAATTGATGAAACAGTATTGTATAAAAATATAAACCATTTTATATCTATTAAATCATACACCATAACATTACATGATTCCTACGCTAAAGACTTTTCTCTTTGTATGTATATATAAATATTTTTTTAAAAATTTTTATCTATTATTAATTTAGAATATCAATATAATATGATAATATCTATCAGTTTTTGAAAAAATATTCCTAAATTTATGAAAAAAGTTTAAATCTCACTAATGATAATTTTGTCCTTTGATCTTGGGCTTATAAGATAGATCTAAATGGATCAGAATTGCAAACAATAATGTAAGTTAAATGGTGAGAGGTTAGATTTGATTTTTACATCCGTGGATCATGAGATAACTTTTTTATAAAATATTTTGGACTCCAATGTGTTATTTAAAGGATCAATTTTCTGAACATTGTTGTATTCACATATAGTAGAACTCAACTTCTTTACATTATCAAAAAGCCTACTTTAATTTAACTTCTTTATATAACCCACTTTCAATAGTATTATGTATAAAATATAATGTAGTTCTATAAAACTAAACGAACTTCAAACATATATTTACAAATTTCCGAACGGGTATTAGGTAGGACTTGTACCCGAAGAAAAGTCCAAAAAATTCAATAATTACTTTAGCCTAGACTCGGACATGAACCAACCATTTTTGAATCGGTTCTGGTTTGAATTTTTTAGTCTGGATAGACTGTCCAAACCTATAAAAACTAGAATATATTATATCTTTTCAAATTATGTTTTAAATAATAAACATGTGTTTTCGAAGCGCGGGTTAAAATATAATATTCATTAATGTTTGATTAAGAATTTATAATTGTTTTTATAAGAAGGCAAACTCCTACAAAACACCAAAAAATAAAATTAGTGTAATTTTATTTTGTATGAAACAATAGAAATGAATCTTAGTTGCTAAAAAAATGGAACAATAGAAATGACTGCTGAAAAAAGCTTGGTGCCCTTACTCCCAACAAGTTGCTGGTCGGGATCGTGAAACTCTCACTCGAAAAGTAAGCTGGTCCTTGTTTGGTCTAGGAACCAGGCTATCTACCGCTTTTAACCCTGTTTGCCTCTAGATACCTCTTCCAATACCAGGACAAACAAGCAAGTAGTTCTTCTACGGACCTGGAGGTACTCCTTTAGCTGCACTTTCAAGGGATAGCTGCAATGGTTCCCTCCACACATCGGAAGTATGAACGATGCACAGAGTCATACCAGTGATTTGGAGGAAATCTCAAAAAACAATAGAAATAGCATCATTTCACTAAATTTGATATTTTGTGAATTATGTTACACTAAATTTGGTGTAATACTATTAATCACACTAAATACTAAAATAATATTTTTATTACTTTTCATTTAATTATATGTAAACTAATATTGTTAATTATTCCTAACTTATAGTTATAAATAATTACATCCTAGTATTTTTCATTTTTATTTTGACATTACTAAACATTAAAATATTATTTTATATTTTCAGTTAGTAATACAATTAAATGAGTGTTATTTTGAAATTGTAACAGAATAAAAGTACTTTTCATATCAACTAAAGTTTACATAAATAAAAAATAATATATAAATTAAGTAAAAGACAAAAATAATATTTTAAATAAACTGTCAACTGTGGAAACATAAACTTACCAAATTTTAACAAATAAAATAAAATAAAATGAGATAAATATAATTAGTCAACTATAAATAATTAAAGTATTGAATTATTAAACTAAAAATTTAATATATAACATTGTTTTGGTTTATAGTTTGATGTAATGGTTGGATATGAAAAATAAAATTCAACACCAAAACACCAAAATTTAGTGTTCAATTATGATGAGAGTTGCCTTAAGAAATTTGAGTTCAAATCCTAGTGAACGTGATTTATTATAATTTAATAAAAAAAAATTGCCATAATGCAAATATATAAGACAATTAGTCATAAACTTTTATACAACAGTTTAGCGTGATGTACTTAGAATCTAACAGCTGACTTATCGGTCGAAAACATAATAATTTGTCACACTGACAGCCCATTTGCTAATATTTGATTTGTTGTTTCTTAACACAACTTTAGTTTGATCATCTTTTCCTTATGCACAATCGAAAGTATAGACTAACAGTATTCAGGAGTAACAAAGTATATATCTTACTCGAAAGCAGCGAGGCTTACCAAATGAGACACCAAATCTTCAAGACATGAAAACTGATTCAGTAAACTCTTTTGAAACTTTTCACCCTCATCTGAATTCATCTCACTTAAACCTTCGTTGATCCTCTTTATTCCCTTCCGCAATAACTCCACTCTTCTGCATATTCCTTCTGGAAGTTTTCCTTCTCTTTTTTTTTGGTAACACTTGCTTTTTAAATTAGAAAATGGCCTCAGGCCCAAAGTGGTTTTAGCCCATGTATGGGTCACATACACGAGAAGGAAATAGAGAGAGTTTTGCTAAACGATCCGCTTCCACATTCAGCGATCGGTAGAGATGAGAGAACGATATCTCGACAAACACAGATGAGATCCTTTGGATATCTTTGACAATACCAAAAATCTCTTTTACCTGCATGTCGTTGTTGATGGCTCTGATGAGCGTTAGGTTGTCAGAGAAAGCTTTGAGCTTTTGATGCTCAAGTTCCAATGCAGAGAGGAGACCAGATCGGAGCGCAATTGCTTCCGCTACTAGTGGTCTGGTGATCGATTCAAGCGTAGCTGAACCATGGCTGAGGTGAGTTCCGTTTCCATTAGAGAAGATCCAAGCGATTCCTGCCCGTTTTGATCTCTTATCGTATGCCGCATCTGATCTACATGTCGTGTAGGTGCCGCTTTCACCATTGTTTCCTGTCGATCTTCTTGATCTAAGTATCACTTTCTTCACCGATTGAATCTGTTGTTGTGCATTGTTCCATTCTCTTCCTAGATTCAGAGCTTTTGTCGCTGTTTCCATAGGTGATAGAATCTGATTCTCAAAGACATGCAAGTTACGAGTCGACCAAATTGCCCAAAGGACCCAAGGGAGGACCGTCGTTGCAATCCCTGATGGAGGCAAACAGACTGCGGTCCTGAATTCAACTAGAGCTTGCTTGAAGTTTATGTCCGTAGCTAGGTGAACTACTTGTCTCAGGGGGATTAGCTTCCAGACTTCTTGGGCAAAAGGGCAAGAGAAAAAGGTGTGCATCACCGTTTCACTACCTTTACATTTGATACACTGCACATCTGAGTTAATTCCACGTTTTTGCAGTTGTTCTCCCAGCGGTATGGCTTCGTTGATGATTGACCACAAG
>NC_027755.1:694864-697059 GCF_000695525.1 Brassica oleracea var. oleracea
AGGTGGTGTCTTTGATGAGAACGTGATGGAGGATTTATCGACATTTATTTTCTGCCCCGAAGCTTTCTCATACCTCTCAAGGATGATCTTCAGCTTGTTGCAACTGGCCTGGGACGTTTGGCAGAAGAACATGGTATCATCTGCAAAAAGCAGATGATTAACCCTTGGACTGCCCCTTGCCACTTTGATACCTTGAAAGGTACCGTCTCTTTCCGCCTTTTGACATAGACCGGATAATACTTGACCACGGAGAATGAATAAATACGGGGAGAGTGGGTCTCCCTGTCTTATTCCTCGCTTAGGGTTTACCAGACCATGTACTGAATCGTTTATCAAATAGGAGTAAGAAACTGTAGACACACACTGCATAATTAGATTTACCCACTTAGAGTGAAAACCTAGGCGTTGAAGCACCTTTGAGATGAAAGTCCACTCAACTCTGTCATATGCTTTAGACATGTCTGTCTTTACTGCCATTGTGCATCGTTTTTGTGCCTGTGATGTCTTTAGAAACTGTAGAACTTCGTGTGTAATCAGTACATTGTCTGCAATAGCTCTTCCAGGAATAAATGCTGATTGGTTCTCTGAGATAATGAGATGGAGAACTTGTTTTAGACGTAGTGCTAGGAGTTTTGAAATAATCTTGAAAAAGACATTGCATAACGCTATAGGACGATAGTCTGTCATCTTTTTTGCTCCCACCAGCTTTGGAATTAGTCTAACATGAGTAACATTTTGCGAGGGTCTGAGACTTCCTGAGGTGAAGAAGAGATGAACTTCCCTGATGATTTATGGTCCCACAATCTCCCAATTGGCTTGGAAAAAGCTGGCAGAAAAACCATCGGGTCCAGGAGCTTTGTCCGGATGAATGGCAAAGGTAGCAGCTTTGATCTCTTCTGGGGTTGGATCTTTGATGAGCATGTCATTCACTTGTTGGGTCACGCAGGGTTGGAGAGCTTCATCAATCACTTGCAGATCCTCTGGTTGGGTAGAGATAAACAGCTTCTCATAGTAGCTGCATATTACATTCGCTATTTGCTCTTCCTCGAACCAAGGTACTCCTGCCTCATTTTCAATCACCGTCATTCTGTTTTTGGCTTTTCTTAATTTTGTAGTGGCATGAAAGTAGCTTGTATTTGAATCCCCTAGCGTTAACCATAATTGTTTACTGCGTTGTTGCCAATACACCTCTTCTTGCTTATAAGCTTTCATCAATAGCAAGTTAATTTTTTGAATCAGGTCATCATCTGCTATAGGGTTTGTCATTGCCTCATCAAGTTGAGCTTTGAGTTCTTCTAACGTCCTTTTGCTGTTCTCCTGAAAATTTCTACTCCATTTGCATATTTCTCGTCGACACAGAGCTAGTCTCCCTTCCACATCCAGATGAGTATTACTCTCCCACACTTTTTGGACTATACGTTTTATCTCAGGATTCTCTTTTAATCTTCTGTCAAATCTGAAATTTTTTGACCCTTTCTTTCTACGTGTGTCCAGGAACGTCAGTAGAGGGCGATGATCAGAGGCCTCGTACCGGAGATATTGACTTCTACAAGACGGAAAGGTGTTTATGCACTCGCTGTTGCTGATAGATCTATCCAGTCGACATTGCACTACATGTGAGTTCCTCTTCCCTCTCCAAGATAAAAAGTTCCCATAGTGTTTCACATCAAACAACTCATTCTCAGATAGATATGTTCTGAACGTGCAGAAAGTTCCCTCAGCTCTCTCGGGTCCTTCTTTCTTCTCTCCGTTCTCTGTGATTTCATTGAAATCACCAGTGAGTAACCAAGGATCTCCCGTGTGCGGTTGAAGTGCAGTAAGTTCCTCCCAGACCGCGAGCCTCTTCGTGTGATCTGGTTCTCCGTATACGAATGTCATTTGAAAGGTGATTCCCTTCTCAGTTATGAGTGTATCAATAAAATTTTTACTGCTTGATCTAACTGTGACCTGAATGTCATCTTTCCAGACTAGAAGTAATCCTCCACTTCCTGGGCTGTTAGGGGGAACTTCATGGAGGTTATCGAGAGGTAGCCAAGCAAGTGTCTTTTTGATCATCTCCAGGTCATTTTTGGTTTCCATAAGAAAGTAGATATCATGAGAGTTTCTCTTCTGAATCTCTCTCAAGCGTTGGACTGTTGCAGGGTTCCCCACACTACAAGAAATATCGGTATTAATAGCACCCGATAAACGCTATC
>NC_027755.1:697159-721907 GCF_000695525.1 Brassica oleracea var. oleracea
AGCAGCTTCCTCCATAAGGCCAGACGCATCTCCCGTTAAGACTCTCTGCTTTCTAGCCGCCGCTTCGATGAGGTCTGTGCAGCTAAGGTATTGCTTCGTCACATCTTGGAGATCTTCCATTATTCACTCCTTTGTTTGCTTAGAGTTGTTTATTAATTTCTGGCTCCTTCCAGATGGGAATGTTGAATGGAGGGAACGTGAGTTTAGCATGAAAGCAGCTGTTTCTTCCCTTTGTCCCTTCGCGTCACCATTCATCACTCTCTATTTTCGAGCAGCCGCTTCTGTGGGATCTGGACAGCTAAGGTAGAGTAGCGTGGCCTCGTCGAGCTCATTCAACACTTGTTCTTCAGCTTGTTGTTCACCTTGTGTCTGATGTAGGCTTTTGTGTGTTGGTAGGTCTCGATGAGTTCTTTGATTTTCATCCTGTGCTTGCTCCGGTTGTTCCATCCCAGAGTGCAGGTTGGTAGTTTTGATCCTCCATTCACTAAGTCCTCTCTGGGGGAAAGGGGCTCGCATATAGTTCCTCTCTCTCCTAACATCTCTCCTGTTTGTGTAGGGTGGTGAGACATAACCTTGGTTTTCCCCTTCCTGAGTGTGTGTTCTAGTACGCCAGTTTTGCGTAGTGTCAGCCATGTCAGTCATCGCTTTGACCGGTGGAGGTACTCTGGTTTGTTTGGTTGCAACTCTGTTTCCAAAGCTATTACCGTGCCTGTCCACTCTGTCGTTGAAAGCCTTTGGGCTCCTTTCCTTGTTGTAATCAGACATCTCCAGTCTTAGGTAACGTTGATTAAGATCCTTGTCTTTGTAGATTTTCTCATTCCTCCTGTCGATAGGAGTTGCTCTTCTCTCATAGTTGTTCTGATCTTCTTGTTGCTTAGGTTCTTCGAGATTCTTTTGGCTTGTTAGGGTTTTGTTGCCTTCCAAGAAGTGGAGACAATCTTTCTTCAAGTGTGAGAGGGATTGGCATAAAGAGCAGTGGTTCTCGAGTTTCTCATACTCCAGGTAGATTAGACTCTCTTCCCCTGAATCATATTCAAGATGTATTTCTTCTAGGTTTTAGGCCGTCAATCAGAACTTTGATTCTTGCAGATGTCTTGGTGAGTTTGTGGTTCATCAGTGTTCCGAGCTCCTTTCCCACGTCACATATCATATCCTCGTGCCAGAAGTGGAGCGGTAGCCCTTTGATACGGATCCAAAAGGGGATTTGCGAGGGGAAGGTGGCAGAGATGACCGGTTCCCAGCGTTGGAGGATGACCATCCAGTATGCAAAATGGTAAGGTCTGTTGTCCAGAACTCTCTGAAGGTCTTCTTCTTTTTCAAATCTGAACTGGAAACAGCCATGACCAAGATCTGACCCAACTGCTCTTCCTTGTATGTGCCATTTGCGAGGTAGGGCTGGAATGAGCGCCGATATTCTCTGCTCTTGTGAGTTGGTAACTCTGCCTATGAGGGTGAGATCGTTTTCTTTGATAAGCGCTGCAGTGTCCACATATGGAGCATTGATCCTTTTGATGATAGGTTCGTTAGTATCAGCCAACTGGTGTTTTCCTTTTTCTTCCTTAGTGAAACGACAAGCCATGCTGCTTCTATCTTCTGAAAACCTTCCTGTATGTGATGTAGGTCCCGTTCAGGTGATAGAGGGGTTCTTTCTTACTGATCTTGAGCGAGGTACTGAGAAGATTTGAAGTGGGAATGGCTGAGATCTAAGATTTTGTAAGATCTTGAAGCTTGAAACTGGAAGAGATAACCCTTGGAGGATGTTAGTTCTGGTAAAGAAGTAGGGTTTCCTTGAAGATACAGTGGTGAGACTAGTGGTTTCTTTCCCCTAACGGAAAAGCATTGAGTTGTCGCTGTCTAGCTTTTCAAACAATACCCTTCCCCTAACGGAAAAGCATTGAGTTGTCGCTGTCTAGCTTTTCAAACAATACCCAAGTTGCTTTCTTTGCCTCGACTATCGTGTCTGGGAGAGTCCTTTCTCACAGAGACGGCTCGTGAGACTCTCACTCGAAAAGTAAGCTGGTCCTTGTTTGGTCTAGGAACCAGGCTATCTACCGCTTTTAACCCTGTTTGCCTCTAGATACCTCTTCCAATACCAGGACAAACAAGCAAGTAGTTCTTCTACGGACCTGGAGGTACTCCTTTAGCTGCACTTTCAAGGGATAGCTGCAATGGTTCCCTCCACACATCGGAAGTATGAACGATGCACAGAGTCATACCAGTGATTTGGAGGAAATCTCAAAAAACAATAGAAATAGCATCATTTCACTAAATTTGATATTTTGTGAATTATGTTACACTAAATTTGGTGTAATACTATTAATCACACTAAATACTAAAATAATATTTTTATTACTTTTCATTTAATTATATGTAAACTAATATTGTTAATTATTCCTAACTTATAGTTATAAATAATTACATCCTAGTATTTTTCATTTTTATTTTGACATTACTAAACATTAAAATATTATTTTATATTTTCAGTTAGTAATACAATTAAATGAGTGTTATTTTGAAATTGTAACAGAATAAAAGTACTTTTCATATCAACTAAAGTTTACATAAATAAAAAATAATATATAAATTAAGTAAAAGACAAAAATAATATTTTAAATAAACTGTCAACTGTGGAAACATAAACTTACCAAATTTTAACAAATAAAATAAAATAAAATGAGATAAATATAATTAGTCAACTATAAATAATTAAAGTATTGAATTATTAAACTAAAAATTTAATATATAACATTGTTTTGGTTTATAGTTTGATGTAATGGTTGGATATGAAAAATAAAATTCAACACCAAAACACCAAAATTTAGTGTTCAATTATGATGAGAGTTGCCTTAAGAAATTTGAGTTCAAATCCTAGTGAACGTGATTTATTATAATTTAATAAAAAAAAATTGCCATAATGCAAATATATAAGACAATTAGTCATAAACTTTTATACAACAGTTTAGCGTGATGTACTTAGAATCTAACAGCTGACTTATCGGTCGAAAACATAATAATTTGTCACACTGACAGCCCATTTGCTAATATTTGATTTGTTGTTTCTTAACACAACTTTAGTTTGATCATCTTTTCCTTATGCACAATCGAAAGTATAGACTAACAGTATTCAGGAGTAACAAAGTATATATCTTACTCGAAAGCAGCGAGGCTTGCCAAATGAGACACCAAATCTTCAAGACATGAAAACTGATTCAGTAAACTCTTTTGAAACTTTTCACCCTCATCTGAATTCATCTCACTTAAACCTTCGTTGATCCTCTTCATTCCCTTCCGCAATAACTCCACTCTTCTGCATATTCCTTCTGGAAGTCTTCCTTCTCTTGTTCGATTGTTTCTCTACTTCCATTGATCTCTGCTGCTTTCTTCCTTCTAGAAGCTTCTACACTGTTGCCTTTCTGTTCTGGTCATACGTTTAGATCTCATCAGTTATATTAGTAAGTGACAAAAAGAAAGAAGAACAATATTTTATATTTAGAGCTGAAGTGAGTGATCATGGATGATGTGCAGGAAATGAGATCCCCTAGAACCCTGCATGGAGGTTTGGAAGCTAGGCACTGTCAGCTACTTGAAATCACTTAAAGTTCAAGACAAATTAGTTTCCGACAGAAAAGCTAATCGAATCCCCGATGCACTCCTCTCTCTTCAGCATCACCATCTTATACCCTCGGAAAACGTAGAACCGATCACAACCTACTGATCCCTGAAGCTGATCTCAAGGGCCTTGGAGCTGAGCTTCATTATACTCAAAGAGGAGGAGATATCACTTTCCATGGTCCTCATCAAGCCATCTTATACCCCATCATTTCCTTACGCAGCATTGGTATTGGTGCTAGGAATTATGTAGAGACGTTGGAGCGGTCTATGATCGAATTTGCTTCTGTTTATGGTGTGAAAGCACGTGCAGGACACAAGGGTGAGACAGGGGTTTGGGTCGGAGATAGAAAGATTGGTGCTATTGGGGTTCGTATCTCCTCTGGAATCACTAGTCATGGTTTGGCCTTCAACATAGATCCTGATCTGAAGTACTTTGAGCACATTGTGCCCTGTGGGATTGCTGATAAAGAAGTTACATCTCTGCGAAGAGAGACAGATGATATGCTGCTTCCTTCTGAAGAAGTGATTCATGAGCAGTTGGTTTCTTGTCTGGCCAAAGCGTTCTCATATGATGATGTTGTGTGGAAAGAAGATCCTTCATTCATTTTGGACAACCAGGAGGAGTATAAAGACTAATAGTCCTTCTTCAGGTTTATCTCGGTTTAATCCGGTTTTGATTGAATGCATCTTACTTACTCTATGCAATTCGCTATTCGATTAGTTTTGCTCTGACTCCTTCCAAACGATTTTATTAACACAAACTTGTATAAATCTAAAAATATGAGAGATCATAATATATAAGAAATTGGCTATTACTCCAGCTTTGCTGATTGCAAAGAGTGTGATCACAAAGAAGCTAACTCAATCGTATGTAACGAGTGACTTTCCTCAATGGCTCTCTTCCTTTTTTGTTTAAGAGGGGCCAGGCGTTTGATCGAGTTTGATTCTTTATTTGATGTATTGGTTCTAAGTTGTTATGAATGAAAAGGACGTAATTTCAGTGAAAAAGAAAACACATATTGAAATACCTTAAAGTAAATAAAATAGTATTTACTTTAATATTAGTCTGATTTTCATCGACCTTAGCAGCAGGATCCATGGTTTAGCTTTTTGGTAATATTAGTCGAAGTTAAAAAAAAAAAAAAAAAAAAAAAAAAGAGGCCTTAGTACTCTTATATATTGAAACTTTTTTTCTGTTACCTTATACAATTATCTAAGGGTTTGATTATGTCAAATCTCAAAATGAATATTCTTTTTCCCAACAGTTCTTATCTTTTTTTTTTTTGAAAAAAATTTAAATTTATTTCAATCAAAAAAACTTCTGTACAGAGTTTACTGCAACCAACAGTTCTTATCTCCTCTGATTATATATTATTATACGTAAATATTTTTTCTTTTTCATCTATAATATTTTTTCTTTTAAATATTGAAATACAAAGTAAATAAAATAGTAAATTCAAATATCATAGAATATCTCAGATTATTAACTTCATAACTGAACATTTTGAACTAATACAAGGAAAAAGAAACACAATGAAACGAAGGAAACTATATTTTTTATTTTGATCGTCTTTATATTTTTTTATATTTTGTTGCTAAAAACATCTTTATATATTTATCATCACAATCATTTATTATCAAATCATTTCCATGGGAAACATTTAACCTTTTTACCAAGCTTGCATGGACCATTGGGTTTGATAGTCCAGTTAAATTTTTCACCTACACCTTCATCTCTCGTAGCATCAAATATATCAAACCGCTTGACCTGATTGTTCCATTGGAAGCTGCAGAAGAACAGTGTTGTTTTCCATACATTTGGCTGAAATGAAAAGTGGTAATCTTTGTTGGCAGCCACTATGTGAATCCCCAAATCATCATCTTTGGATTTGCAATGAACCGTAAGAAGTGGACCTCCAAGATTATTTATCACTGTGACGGTGGTGTCGGGCCAAAACGGTGCTAACTCATGACTCGGACCAAACAAAAGAACCATGATCAGAAAAACAACACAAAGTTTTGGTGAATTTCTCATTGATGCAGGATCTCTCAATAAGATTGTTATACTGGAGTTAAACTTGAAGTAGTTTGGGATGCCTCAACATATTTAGTCCATATATATATTGCTTTCGTAGTAATTATGCAAACGTCTTCTTAAGAGTAATTAATTAATTATTAATGAATTTTGACCCAAAAAACGCAAATTGAACAAGCCAATCAGTCAAAGAGTAATAAATTAATTATTACTAGGTCCGTCTTGTAACTTATGTTTGTGAAACTTGTCAGTTGTCGTCCAAAGGGACATACACAAAATAAAGTGTTGACTACATAATAACAAAATCTATACTACTAAAAGAGAATTATCCCAAAAATTTACTATACAAAAGTCATTGGACCTATTTATTAGAAACTTAACAAACTAATATATATATATATATATATATATATATAACTATGTGACTATTACTGTGAGGTTATTAATATTAAACTCATTGTTTTTTATCCTATTTTTGTGGATAATTCTACCTAACTTATACTTCTATTTAATTAAAATATGAATTATATTATTTTACTATTTACTAAGCCTATCTATCTAACCATATATATGTAATTTACGACATTATGGAATTCTCTTTTACTTTTTACTAAATTTATTTTCTAATAAAAAAATTTACCAAACAATCACAAAAGCTTGATAACACATGTTATAATATTTTGTGGCAATTAAGATTGTTAATAAAATTGATGAAACAGTATTGTATAAAAATATAAACCATTTTGTCTATGTCATGAAGATTAGCCAACATTGGTCAAAGCAATATCAATCTTTATAGCAGAATTTTTTTTATAGCAGAATTTTCACAAAATTTATACTATATTATTTGTATATCTATAAAATCATACACCATAACATTACATGATTCCTACGCTAAAGACTTTTTTCTTTGTATGTATATAGAATTATTTGTTTTTAAAAATTATCTATTATTAATTAAGAATATCAATATAATATGATAATATCTATCAGTTTTTGAAAAAACTATTCCTAAATTTATGAAAAAGTTTAAATCTCACTAATGACAATTTTGTCCATTGATCTTGGGGTTATAAGATAGATTTAAATGGATCAGATTGGCAAACAATAATGTAAGTTAAATGGTGAGAGGTTAGATTTGATTTTTACATCCGTGGATCGGGAGATAACTTTTTTATAAAATACTTTGGACTCCAATGTGTAATTTAAAGGATCAATTTTCTGAACATTGTTGTATTCACATATAGTAGAACTCAACTTCTTTACATTATCAAAAAGCCTACTTTAATTTAACTTCTTTATATAACCCACTTTCAATAGTATTATGTATAAAATATAATGTAGTTCTATAAAACTAAACGAACTTCAAACATATATTTACAAATTTCCGAACGGGTATTAGGTAGGACTTGTACCTGAACCGAAGTCCAAGAAATTCAATAATTACTCTAGCCTAGACTCGGACATGAACCAAACATTTTTGAATCGGTTATGGTTTGAATTTTCGAGTCTGGATAGACTGTCCAAACCTATAAAAACTAACATATATTATATCTTTTTTAATTATGTTTTAAAGAATAAACATGTGTTTTCGAAGCGCGGATCAAAATATAGTATTTATTAATGGTTAATCAAGAATTTATAAATGTTTTTATAAGAAGGCCAACTCCTACAAAACACCAAAAAAATAAAATTAGTGTAATTTTATTTTGGGGAAATTTTACTTATACACTTTATTTGATACATTTATTCAACTTTACCACCAACCAAAAGGCATTTTCATAAATATCACATTCATTAATTTGTAAAAGACTAAATTACTCTAACCTAAACTTTTTCTCCGTCGTGTTTTTTCTTTCTCTGTCGTGACCCATCGCCCCTCTCCGTCGAAATCGGTCTCTTTCCGTCGAGATCTATCTCTCTCCGTCGAGATCCGTCGTCTCTCTCCGTTGAGATCCGTCGTCCTTCTTCGTTGAGATTTATCGTCAAAACCTCTGGCATCAGATCATCTTTGATCACTTCACAGGTTTGAGGAGATTGTAGAATCTGGGATTTTAACATTCAAGTCTATTTCAGGTTTATGGATTACGATTTGTTGCAATATTGAGATTCAGAATATTCATCAATCTGAAGAGGGTAAATGTTTGATTTGAGATGAGTATGCAATGTGATTTTTTGTTTTGAAATTTTTTGAATTGGGTTTACGAGTTTATTAAAGACTCTGATTATTGAGACTTTAGCACTGTAATCATTTATAAGGATTTATTAGATAATTTATAAGAGTTTGTAAAATTCAATTGTTATTTAGAGTAGAAGAAGTCTAAGTACTAGTCAAGAGAGAGGTGACATAGTGATAGTGGTTGCTAGAGAATTGTATTGTCAAGATTCTCTTGCTATAATAGTGAACCGGTAATTTCCATTCTCTTTTCAAAAAGCGAAGCTTTTGGATATTATCTTAATCTGCCTCTCTTTACTGGTGGTTCCAAAAAAGTCACATTTTTCTGTACATTTTCATGGCAGTTTATATCAATTGAGAAGAGACTACTGACTCATAAGGATTCGCATTGCAACGTAATGCCAAAAATTTGATCTTTTGTAATGAAACTTGATAGATTCTTTGTTACCAAGTGTACTTTAGATATGAACTCTGTTATTGTGCAGTCTTCAGAAGATTTGAAGAAGGAGATTGCTGCACTTGAGTTTGAGATTCTGCGTATAGAACAGTATCTTCTCTCTCTTTACATGGCATCTTTTGATGAACAAGTTACTTCATTCTCTCCACACACTGAAACAAGCTTAGTCTCACAATCAGACCTTACTGGGGTGTGCTCAGCTACCATTATCAAGCATCTCTTGTGTCTGAACGTTCCTCTTCATGTCCTTGGAGTTTCCAAGCCAGCTTAAAAGCCTTTTTTACAAATGTAAGTAGAACACATTGGTCTTCAGCATTTAGCATACTTGTTTAACTGATTTGATGTTTGCAGGAGAATACAAGATATGTTTATGGTCATCACACTACCCTTAAAGATCTTCTAGGCTCATCTCACATCGTAGATGACATGGAAAACCCGAGTAGGTTCTCTGAAGAAATCTTGAGATGCATATCTTCAATGTATGTCACATAAGTACCAGTTCTTGTCTTCAGGCTTCACCTTCATCCAAAACCAGATTTGATAGCTGGAACCCATGCCTTGGGGATAGCAAAGAAGCAAACGCTCCACGTGGTGTTGTAATAGAATCTCTGAAACTTCACCTGGATGATAGTTGTTTCAATATTTACGAACTCTTATAAATAATTTATAAGTCTTTATAATTTTTATAGCTAATTTATAAATCTTTATAAAATAAGTTATAAACTCTTAGAAATTGGTTTATGAAACCGGATAAATGACTTATAAGCTTTTCTAAATCATTTAATTGTTTCTTTTAAATTTAAATTATCCAAGAGATCATATGTGCAGTTCCAAGCTATTTTTTTACTTGAAATCAAACTCGTTTACAGTTAGTTACACAATACATGTACAACAAAAAAGAGAGAGAGGGAGATTGGCAGAAACATTATGATTGTTTATAAATCATCTATAGTTGTTTATTAATCATGAGTGGATAGATAAAATCATAAGCTTTAAGATATTCTTATAACTAACTGATTAATATTTATAATTAATTTATAACCTCTTATATAAATATTTATAAATTATTATCATTTTCACGTAAAAATATTTATAAAAAAATTTATAAATGATTTTGAAATTTAGAAAATGTTTAATAAAACCTTATAAACTCTTTTTTCTTACTAAAAACCTATTGGAGTGAAAGTTATAATGATTCTCATTTTATAAACCCTTATGAATCATTTTATAAGGTTTTTATACATTAACTTAGAAACCTTAATAAGTTAGTTTATAAACCTTATTAAATTAGTCTATAAACCTGTATATATCAGTTTACAAACCTTATAAATAATTTTATAAACCTTTATAAATTAGTTTTAAGTGTTTCTTAATTAGTTTGACTTTTATAAACCAGTTTTAAAATTCTTATAAATCAAAAGCCAATTTTTAAAAATTATAAATCAACTTATAAACCAATGTTAAGTTAGATGAACTTCCAACCTAAAACCAATTGGTGATAAATGGATTGATTTATCTATATTATATATTGCTTAGATCTCTTCCAAACTACATATGTGAGACACTTTGTGTCTTATGACCTTTAAATTAGTTGGAGGTGTATAGAAAAATGGGTGTGCAAGCTAGGAAATTTTAATATTTTATAAATTAACAAATAAATCCTAATAAATTAGTTTATAAATTTTTATAAGTCATTTTAAAAACTCTCATAATCAACTTATAGACCCTTATAAATCATTTTATGTTTTAATAAACATTTATAAACTCTTATCTTATAAATAACATTTATAAACTCTTATAAATAACATTTATAAACTCTTATAAATCAAAAGTAAATTTATAAACATTGATAAATCAACTTACAAAAATTTATAAAAACAAGTTATGAGAGTTTATATTCAATTTAAAAGTGGTATTATAAGAGTTATATCGGTTTAGAACCATTTAAAAAGACTTATAAAACAATTTATAATGGTTTGTATAATAATTTATAAGGGTTTATAAAGGTATATAAATAATTTATAAGGGTTTACAAAAACAATTTATAAAGTTCATACACCATTATAAAGGATTGTGAAACAATTTATAAGGGTAAGTAAAATTATTTGTAAGAGTCTATAAACCATTTATAAAGACTTATAAAACAAGTTATAAAATCTATAAACCATGTACAGTGAACCCTCTATAAATTAATAATATTGGGACTACACCAAAACTATAATTTTTTTTTATTAATTTATAGAGATATTAATTTATCGACATATTAATTGAACCAAAACTCGATTTGAGACTATAAAATTATATTATTTTATACAGATTTTTAGTGTATATTAATTTATAGAATATTAATTTAAAGAGGTTATACTGTATAAATGTTTATTAAAAAGTTATGAAAGTTTATAAATAATCTATAAGGAGTATGTACACTATTAATAAGGGTTTATATAGGTGTAGAAACCAATTATAAGGTCTCTATATTATTTATAAGAATATATAACCATTTATAAAGGCTTGTAAAACAATTGATAAGAGTATGTAAAATAATTTATAAGAATTTATAAGGGTATGTAAATAATTAATAAGGATAAAAATAATTTATAAGAATTTATAAGGGTATGTAAATAATTAATAAGGATAAAAATAATTTATAAGAATTTATAAGGGTATGTAAATAATTAATAAGGATAAAAATAATTTATAAGAATTTATAAGGGTATGTAAATAATTAATAAGGATAAAAATAATTTATAAGAATTTATAAGGGTATGTAAATAATTAATAAGGATAAAAATAATTTATAAGAATTTATAAGGGTATGTAAATAATTAATAAGGATAAAAATAATTTATAAGAATTTATAAGGGTATGTAAATAATTAAGAAGGATTTATAAATCGTTTTTAAAAGTTTTTAAAAACAATATATAAATTTTATAAATCATTTATAAGGGTTTATAAATTATTTATAAAGAATCTAGACCATTCAATGTCAACCTAACCAAGCTTGATTTCTATTACAAGAAACAAAATGTAGTAAAAAAGAGTAGTTTCAATTATTTGTAAGAGTCTTTAATCCATTTATAAAACAATTAATAAAGTCTATAAAATATTTATAACCGTTTATTAAAACATTATGAAAGTTTATAAACAATTTATAAGGGGTATGTATACAATTTATAAGGTTTATTAGTTTATGAATCACTTGGAAAGTCTTTTAAATCATTTATAAGAGGCTATAACAATTTATAAACACTTATCAAAACAATTTGTAAAAGTTTGTAAAATAATTTTATAAGGATAAATAAATAATTAATAAGAGATTATAAATCATTTATAAAATTTTATTAAAAACAATTAATAAATTTTATAAACCTTTTATAAAGGTGTACAAATTATTTGTAAGAGTCTATAAACCATCTATAAAGGTTATAAAACAATTTATAGAGTATATAAACTATTTATAAATTTTTATTACAAAAAATTATAAAAGTTTATAAATAATTTATAAGGGGTATGTATATAATTTATAAGGTTTATAGAGGTATATACAGGTTTAGAAATCAATTATACGAGTCTATAACCATTTAGAAATGCTTATTAAACAAGTTATAAGAGTTAATAAAATAATTTTCTAGGGTTTATAACTGTATGTAAATAATTTATAAGAGTTTATAAAACATTTATAAAAAATAATTTATACGAATATGTTCTAAAAAACCGACTTCGTCAACTCTTTAAATGTTGTTCAATTTAGTCTTAGAATGTGTGTGAGTTTCTCTCTGCAACATTAATCATACAGTTATTTACTAAAAATTAAATTTGTTCCAAATATTTTTTTACACATTTATAAAATATAAATCTGGATTTCAGGATATTGTTAAAAGTACAATTCGACGATACGGATTGCTCCTGCTTTGAAAACCAAAGTATATGACCACTAAAGACCGGAACGGCGGAACCAAAGCATATATATACCCACAGCACAAGTACACAAAATGCATAATTACCCAATGAAAACAGTCTATTAGCTAAACTAGTAGAAAAGTAGTATAAACTTCTATATAACCTAAAATATACACAGATCGAGTTGCAGTTAGCCCTGAAACTACAAGATATTCACCAAATTAACAAACTTTTCCAAATTAACAAGGAATATCAATGGATAAACTGAAGCAAGAGACACATACTAAACTAAGAATTCATAAGCAACCCAAAGATAAAAGCATCTCACACTGAGACAACTACCAAACAAGCTTATATGTCTCATTTAGACTTACAAGTGGATAAAGGAGAAGTCTTTCAGCATTCTTCTGATTACTCTAAGCCGAAACCAAAAACGATATCCAAAAGCTTTAGTGATTGCTTTTGCGGAATTTTGGTATAGATTCTAAAACTAAGTTGAATCGAGAAAGTAAGAAGGAGATTGAAACAGTGGAGCTTCCATGGAATTCATAAACACAATCGAAAAAACTTGATGGTGGTTAGTCATCTTCATTCATAAGCACTATGTTCTTGATCGGTAAATTTATAAAGTCTTATGAGATTTGAAAACTTCATGAGAAAGACTTCGTCTTCCTTCTCAGAAATTGATGGATTTTGAAAAATCAAAGATAAAACTACAGAAAGAGACAAAAATCACCATATATTATCCTCTCACCTTTGTTACGCATTTGTGGTGAGAGATCGTCATGTTTTGTTCGTTTGAGCTTGTAGTCTTCGCCAAATCTCATCGGACGTCAGCGTCTTCAAATCTCGCCGGAGTCGTTGAATCTCGCCGGAGAAATCGTCATAATCGTAGAACTCCCCGGAGTCGTGAATCTCGTCGTTCAATTTGGGAACTGTTTGAATCGTGGAAGAAAGAAAATAGGTGTATGTTTGATTAGTTAGGGATACAATGGTACTTTACATATTAAAAATTTAATGGTAAAATTGGTTGAGGTATAAATGAAATGTGGTATCATGAAAGTGTTATATTTGGCAATTTCCCTTTTATTTTTTATGAAACAATAGAAATGAATCTTAGTTGCTAAAAAAATGAAACAATAGAAATGACTGCTGAAAAAAAAACAATAGAAATATCATCATTTCACTAAATTTGGTATTTTGTGAATTATGTTACACTAAATTTGATGTAATACTATTAATCACACTAAATACTAAAATAATATATTTTATTATTTTTCATTTAATTATACGTAAACTAATATTATTAATTATTCCTAACTTATAGTTATAAATAATTATATCCTAGTATTTTTCATTTTTATTTTGACATTACTAAACATTAAAATATCATTTTATATTTTTAGTTAGTAATACAATTAAATGAGTGTTATTTTGAAATTGTAACAGAATAAAAGAACTTTTCATAAATTTTAATTTCAACTAAATTTTACATGAATAAAAAATAAAATATAAATTAAGTAAAAGACATAAATAATATTTTAAATAAATTGAGATAAATATAAGAGAAATTCCCTTAGATAGTCATTTTTAGTTTATTTTCACAAAAATAGATCTCAAGGAAGAAAATTACCAAAATAAGTTTTATTAACTAATCTAGACTTAGAGTTTAAAGTTAAGGGGTGGAGTTTTGGAGATAGAGTTTCAAATTTTTAAAATAAAAAAAATAAAATTAAAATTTTCAAAACAAAAAGGTGCTATTTGGTTATTTTATTTTTTGAGTGCTATTTTTGTGACAAAAACTTAAAAAAAAAATATTTGGGAGAATTGCCCTAAATATAATTATTCAACTATAAATAATTTAAGTATTGACTTATTAAACTAAAAATTTAATATATAACATAGTTTTGGTATGTAGTTTGGTGTAATGGTTGGATATGAAAAATAAAATTCAACACCAAAACACCAAAATTTAGTGTTGAATTATGATTAGAGTTGCCTTAAGAAATTTGAGTTCAAATCTTAGTGAACGTGATTTATTATAATTTAATAGAAAAAATTCCATAATGCAAATAAGACTATTAGTCATAAACTTGTATACAACAGTTTAGCGTGATGTACTTAGAATCTAACAGCTGAATTATCGGTTGAAAACATAATAATTTGTCATACTGACAGCCCATTTGCTAATTTTTAATTTGTTTTTTCTTAACACAGCTTTAGTTTGATCATCTTTTCCTTATGCACAATTGAAAGTATCGACTAACAAACAGTATTCAGGAGTAACAAAGTATATATCTTACTCGGAAGCAGCGAGGCTTACCAAATGAGACACCAAATCTTCAAGACATGAAAACTGATTCAGTATACTCTTTTGAAAGTCTTGACTCTCATCTGAACTCATCTCACTTAAAGCTTCGTTGATCCTCTTCATTCCCTTCTGCAATAACTCCACTCCTCTGCATATTCCTTCTGGAAGCTTCCTTCTCTTGTTCGATTGTTTCTCTACTTCCATTGATCTCTGCTGCTTTCTTCCTTCTAGAAGCTTCTGCACTGTTGCTTTGACCTGCGTGCCTTCTTTCGAAAGCATCTCGAGTTCCTCTTGTGAAGCTGTGGTCGAGAGAAGCGCTTGTTCTTTCTCCAAGAACATCTTTAACTCTGACATGAACCGCTCTGTTTTTGCTTCTTTTCCAGAAGCTATATCGAAAGCTAGAGCAGCGTCTTCAGGTACGAATCTCCATAGCTCGGCACAGCCAGTACGTGCGCAGAAATAACCAAACGCAGTAACCGCGTGGTGCACCAAAGCCCAGTGGCGTTTCCTGAGAAGCAAATGGTAGAGTTCCCAGACTGCACGGCTCTTTGGACAGGTTTCGGTTTCAGACATCTCGTAATTGCTAAGTCCTGACAAGAAGAGAGCAAGGCTTGGCTTCAGTTTATGGAGATGATGCTGACTGTTATCAGTTTCTGTAATGAAAAGCCTTTGAAGCTCTGTTATGACATTATCCATCTCTTGGCAAGTGTATAGCTGCTCGCTTCTTGAGATGATTGATAGTGTTTCGCTGAGAATCTCAGTGTAACGGTCCCTTGTCATTTCATCTTTGGAGTTTCTGAGCTTTTGAATGAGAGCGACGCCAAACTTCAGAGTTTTGGAGTCAATCTCTGGTATGCTCATCTTCCTACAGAGAAAAAATGACAAGAGTCAATATCCACAATGACCACAACACAAAAGTTTTAAATGATATTCAGTTTAAGTTTCTAGGGAAATGTCAAGAGTAGATATCATAGTTACTTACAGTATCCCAATGCAAGCAGTTAGTGCGAAAACTGGACCTCCCTGCACAGAGTATCTGGAGGAACTTAATGGTTTCTGATTGAAATTCTCAATGAAGTGAAAGAACTCTGCGACGATCTGTTTCTTCGCGTCGTTTTTCATTCTGTCTGGAAGGAAATTCAGCGGAAAGCCCTCTAACAGCAAGGCTAGATATGCATCTGGTGCCGATTCAGATCTGCTCTCAGTGGAAATGTTTTTGTAAACTTGAGCTGTTAAGGATTTGGGGCTGTGAGTGAGAAGAAAGCAGATGGACTTTGCAGTTCTTCTGAGAACGGAATCAGGACAAAGAGGCGCTTCTGATGTTGACATTGACAACATGAAGATACAAAGTTTATCGATCACATTGGCCACCATATCGTCAGTGGCATGACGAGCCCAGAAGCACCAGAGTTCCATGACTATCTGCCAACACAGGAAGTGGGGATGCAAGAGATTCTGGAGTAAGAGTGTTTCAAGCTCTTCCCATGCAGGAGATGAAGACAGAATAATCATAAGGCTTTTAAGAGATAGAAGCAGAGCTGAAAACATCGATTCCCAGATTATTGTCTTCCCAGAACCATCTGCCATTGGTAGCTGAGAAGAAAGGACTGAAGTGTAAACCTTTTCGTCTGTTAATATGTCGAGAAACCATTGCAGCTTTCTGGTGATTGCAAGCTTTGCATCTTCTTCAAGCTCAGAAGAATACCTAATGACAGACTGAAACAGTACAACTCGGGCCAGGAGCAAACCTCTGGCACTTGCTGCGGATTCAACAGATAAAGACAGGATATCCACCAATGATGGTTCTGTCTGCGAATCATGGCCCTGTTTGTTACAAACTTGGGTTGAGAAACATTGTTCATTTATGAACAACGAATCAAGAAGTGAGAGCCTGAGTTCTTGTGTTATTTCGCCTGCGTTCAACAGTGCACTTAGAAGATCTACAGTTGTTTTCTCAAGAAGATCCGTCATTACTTCACTTGCGTGTTTGCCATGGGTTTGTTGGCTCAGCGAAACTTTGAACGCAGAGATCATCAAGATGCAGAGTGATATTTCCTTGAACACCATAGACGCCTGGCTTGGAAAAAGCGCCGCAACTTTAACAGCATTGATGAGATAAAATTTCACAGGAAGAAAGACTCTTCTGGCTTCTGTTGCAGATATGTTTTCCTTCGCTGAGCAAGACCAAGCCTCAGCGGCAAATCTCAGAGACTCCTTGATCAGTGATATCAGCTTTAGAATGATTTCTCCTACATCTACCTTAGATGCCAATGTCTGCTTGTCTATCTGAAGCAAAGTAATCACACCCTTCCATGATGTATTAAGAATTGTCACAAGATTACCACCATCTCTTGCAGCAAGCATACCCAATTCGCTCATAGATTTAATTCCCATCGTAATTATGCTAACCAAATTACATACACTGTTGCCTTCCTCCATCCTTGCTATTCCTACATTTCCATTAATCTTCATTTCGTTCACACACTGATTCACTGTTGGAGAGAACTCTTTGCACAGACGAACGATAGAGTCAATCACCCCTTGCACAGCCTTAAGAATCTCCGAGGAAAAGGATTCAACTTTCTGTTTCAAAAATAAGGTGAAAGCTATTAATGCTATTAACAGATGACAACAATGCTAAACACTAATCTCAACCTCCAGTAGAAAATGTAACTTCAGTCAAAACATATGCTAATTAATTCATTGTTCAGATGATTTCCGGAAGATACCTTGGCATTCAATATCACCTCCTTTGTCAAATTCAGCTGCTCTGAAACAAACTTAACAGCTGAGGCCTCATCACTCACGAAACATATTTTTCCAATAGCAGTAAAGCTTGAGGCAGAAAAGCGAAGATAATCCAAAAGAAGCTGCATTAAGAATGATAGAATAGCTCAGTCGACCAGTAATCTCTGACAGACTTGTACTTACAGAAGCGTCTAACATTACCAACCTGAAAGAAAATGTTAGAATGCTCTTCCTCTTGAGACTCCTCCAAGGACATAACAGACATGTATAAATGTTTCCCACACCATGGGCTTACCTACGAGAAGTGGAGTAAGAAAAGATAATACAACAACTAATGAGGCTCAGCACTAAGCAGCAAAAGGGAAAATATTGTACCTTAATACCAAAAGCTAGAAAATATTGAGAGCAATCAGAACGATCCAAAGCCAGGTACTTTGAAGCAACATGCAGAATCGCCTTGTTCAACAAACACTGTGACACGTCAAGACATGTGACGTCTTCCCAGAGTGCCTATACTGCTGTCAAGGACGACATGAAACATGCCAGAACATACCATTTAAACCATATCTAATTGTCTTAGCCCAAGTGAACCATAGTAGTAACACTTAAAACATATCAAACATGAAGCAGATAATAACTTCAGTGCAAAAGTGTTCAATATCATTATCCTGAAATCTCTATTCGCACGATATTTTCCCTAAAACCAACAATCAAACACATAGAGATCAGAGCGTACAACTGAACATATTTCAACAAAGTGTGGATACTGTTAGGCTCTGGAGGAAAGAGGGCACATCAGAATCCCCTTGTGTATCTAACTGAGCGAGCTGCGTGAGTAGTTGAACCCGGTTCTCAATCAGCTGTTGTTGTACAAATTGAAAGCTCGTTAGACCTTATGTGCTAAAAAAATTGCAACTGCTTTCAGTAAATCCATTCTTAATAGCTACAACTCCTAATGTACTTTCTTCTTCGTAGACCTCAAGAGGATACAAACATATATGTACACGGATCAAAAACGAAATTGATTCAGCTGATAACAGATTTTAAGCTGCGGAAGGATACGGATTGTAGAATTTACATAGCGCAGGACGAAGATGGTACGGAACAGTCACGAGATTTAACTGGAAGTTTTTTTACAGATTCCTGGAAAATTAATCGAAGCTGGAGGAGACAAAGAAGAAGCTTACGTCGGAAGATTTGATCTCTTCTAGTATCATCATCGCATTGTTCTTCTCCATCTCTCGTCCTCTCCCTTCCTCACTCTCTTTCTATCTCTAAAATGTTTGTTGATAATCCCTCAAATTAAACATATGGATATCCCTAATATATGTATGCTGGATGATATTCTTATAATGCTCGTTTATGAAATGATTTTAACATTTTGCAACCGTACAATCTTTATCCATTATAAAATGATGAATACAAATGTTGGTCTCTTAAATATATCATCGTTGTTAAAGAGCTAACGTATTACATCTCATTTTAATTATTTTTAAGATTTCGTATGCAAAAAAAAAAAGAAATTAAGTTTCGAGGCCACAGATATCACCAAAACCAAATAGACAACATTGATTATATAATGATGAAAGGGGATTAGTTTTTCTGCTCTCGATTTGTTTACTATTGACTCTTCATAAGTGATTTCATTTTCTACCTCTATAGAATTATGATTTCGTTATCGTCTTTGTTTCATTGATTTGAGTTAAGTTTCTTTTAAAAACTTATTTTATGAATTCAGTGAATTACATAAGTATCAATTAAAAAAATAGACATCTGTAAAAATCAGTTTCACTCCATATTCATATCTAAGAATCAAAATTTTGAAAAAAATTCACTCGCAAACTATATTAACAAGTTAGTGTTCAAATCTAATATATCAAACTGTTATAGAATATAAGTGCAGACTCGAAATATAAATGTTTGTCTAGTATATATTCACCAGCTCGGTTTAAAAATCATCTAATTAGAACAACAAAACAAATGACTTATTTCACCAGTTTGGGTAATATCTGAATCCGAATGGGTAATATCCAAACCCGAATGGATATCCGAAGATAACCATACATAAGTATACTTAACTCTATATTTCTAGTTTATTTCTCTCATTTTATTAAAAATATTTATATTAATGATTCTTATTGCTCAAAATTAGATAATATACATATAATTATGGACAAAATCATTTGCTACTCACTTAAAATACATATCAGGTTCTTGTTTCTTCCATTAACAAAATTTGCCTCTAAATTTTCAAAACAACAACTAAATTAGTATCTTTCTATTTTTAAGTTTTATCTTCAAACCTATTAATAGTTTAATCTTTTAAAATTTTTAAAAAAACAGCTAAGTTAAAATATATTTTAAATACAAAAAACTTAAACAATGAATAATTTATTTTTTTTTTCTTCAAAATTTAAATATCCAAATCCGATCCAAAATATCCAAACCCGAACATAAAATACCCGAACCCAACTCGAAGTGTAGAAATACCCGAACAGGTTCTATACCTTTATACTGAAATATATGATACAAACCTGAACATGTATCCGAATGCCCACCCCTATGATATATGATCATTTGTATCTTGCTTGAACAAAAAAAAGTTAAACTATTGATCACAAAATTTTAAATGTGGGACTTTTACCATTTTTAGTAATTTATAGTCGTTTTTAAAAATTAAAAAATATAACATATAAGAAAAAATCTAATTGTTTTTATTATATGCTTAATGTGATTGTTTTTATATGCTTAATGTGAGTTTAATTTTTTTTTAATAGTATAAAATTAAACAAAAAAGAGAGATGATAGAATTTTTTTATCACATATGTATTATTCATAATCATTAATTGTCATATATATATGTTAACCATATTAGGTAATTTCATAGCTTTTATTTAAGGAAAGAAAAATATTTTTTTGTACACTATTAATTAATTTGATAGTTAGTTTAATAAAAAGCATAGTATATGTTTATCTGGACCAACTTATTTTTCTAACAATTCTAAAAATCATTTTCGTGATGACATGTGGCTACGAAACATGTTGTAATGCTCGAGGATTAATATATAGGGGATATTATGTGTTGATCCGATACAATTGAATTAATCGGATATATATATGTATTAGATCAGATAAATTCAATTTTAGTATGTTCACTAAAATTCTGCATATAAAGCCCCATGATATTATTTGAATGTACATAAATAGTTTAAATTTCAAAATAAAATATTTTTTCTTAGAGCATCTCTAATGGTAAACAAAACAATTATCTATATTTCACTCTAAAATATTGTAACTCTATTACAGAGTTAGATTTGCTCCAATGGTTCACTCTGTAATATAATTACTCTATAATATAGTGAAATATATAGTATGTTATTTTTTTACTCCAAATATAGAGTCTTACTAAATTAATTAATGAAACGATGTCCATGTACCATGAAAGAGTGTTTCATCTACATTAATAAAAATGTAGAATGTATTTTGAAATTTTAAAACAACACTAGAGATCATAAGCTTCAGTTATAGAGCATTTACCAAAAAACTCAATATTTCGTAGGGGTGTTAACACATAGATTTTGAGAAAAATTCAAAAATATGAAAATATTGTTTTAATGCATAGTTTCATTATTCACTAACATATGATGAATGTCAAACAGGTTTGGAACCTCTGTTGTCTTCATTTCTTTAGAGAATAACAATTTTATAGTGGTTAGTCCACCAATTTAGGGAGTATTATGAAGTTTTACTAAATTAATTGATAAAAAATTAAAACAATGCGCATGTACCATGAAAAATAGTTTAATATACATTAATACAAATTTAGAATGTGTTTAGAAATTTTAAAATAACACTAAAGATCATAGGCTTCAGTAAATAGAACATTTACCGAAAAACCCAAATTTTTGTAGGGGTTCACACATAGATTTTGAGAAAAACTAAAAAATATAACAATACTGTTTTAATGCATAATTGCATCCTAAACTAACATATGATGAAGGTCAAAGAGGTTTGGAACCTTTGTTGTCGTCGTTTCTCTAGAGAATAGTGATTTTATAGTTGTTAGTCCACTAATTTAGGGAATATTACGAAGTTTTACTAAATTAATTGATAAAAAATTAAAACAATGCGCATGTACCATGAAAAATAGTTTAATATACATTAATACAAATTTAGAATGTGTTTAGAAATTTTAAAATAACACGAAAGATCATAGGCTTTCAATATATAGAGCATTTACTGAAAAACACATAGAATTTGAGAAAAATTCAAAAATATGAAAATATTATTTTAATGCATAGTTTCATCATTCACTAATATATGATGAAGGTAAAAGAGGTTTGGATCCTAAGTTTCTCTGTTTCTCTAGAGAAAGGCGATTTTATAGAGGTTAGTCCACCAATTTAGGGAGTATTACGAAGTTTTACTAAACTAATTGATAAAAAATTAAAGCGATGTCCACGTACCATGAAATAGAGTTTAATATACAATAATAAAAATGTATAATGTGTTTAGAAATTTTAAAACAACACTAAAGATCACAGGCTTCAGTATATAGAACATTTACAGAAAATCTCAATATTTTCGTAGGGGATTTTGAAAAAAATTCAAAAATATAACAATACTGTTTTAATGCATAATTGCATCCTACGCTAACATATTATGAAGGTCAAAGAGCTTTGGAACAGTCCACCTATTTCAAGAGTATTACGAAGTTTTATTAAATTAATTGATAAAAAATTAAAGCGATGCTCAAGTTCTATGAAATAGAGTTTAATATACATTAATAAAAAGGTAGAATGTGTTTAGAAATATTAAAACAACACTAAAGATCGCAGGCTTCAGTATATAGAACATTGACAGAAAAACTCAATATTTTCATAGGGGTTAAACACATTGATTTTGAACAAAATTCAAAAATATAATAATATTTTTTTAATGCATAATTGCATCTTACACTAACATATGATGAAGGTCAAAGAGTTTTGGAACCTTTGTTGTCTCCGTTTCTCTAGAGAACAGTGATTTTGTAGTGGTTAGTCCACTAATTTAGAGAATATTACAAAATTTTACTAAATTAATTGATAAAAAATTAAAACAATGCACATGTACCATGAAAGAAAGTTTAATATACATTAATACAAATGTAGAAAGTGTTTAGAAATTTTAAAACAACACTAATGATCATAGGCTTCAGTATATAGAGCATTTACCGAAAAACTCAATATTTCGTCGGGGTTACACATAGATTTTGAGAAAAATTCAAAAATATGAAAATATTGATTTAATGCATATTTGCATCCTTCACTAACATATGATGAAGGTCAGAGAGGTTTGAAACCTTTGTTGTCTCCGTTTCTCTAGAAAATAGCGATTTTATAGTGGTTAGTAGTCCACCTATTTCAAGAGTATTACGAAGTTTTATTAAATTAATTGATAAAAAATTAAAGCGATGCTCAAGTTCTATGAAATAGAGTTTAATATACATTAATAAAAAGGTAGAATGTGTTTAGAAATATTAAAACAACACTAAAGATCGCAGGCTTCAGTATATAGAACATTGACAGAAAAACTCAATATTTTCATAGGGGTTAAACACATTGATTTTGAACAAAATTCAAAAATATAATAATATTTTTTTAATGCATAATTGCATCTTACACTAACATATGATGAAGTTCAAAGAGGTTTGGAACCTTTGTTGTCTACGTTTCTCTAGAGAATAACGATATTATAGTGGTCAGTCCACCAATTTAGGGAATATGATAAAGTGTTACTAAATTACTTGATAAAAAAAATGCACATGTACCACAAAAGAGAGTTTAATATACATTAATAAAAATTTAGATTGTGTTTATAAATTTTAAAACAACACTAAAGATCATAGGCTATAGTAAATATAGCATTTACCGAGAAACTCAATATTTCGTAGGGGGGACACATAGATTTTGAGAAAAAATCAAAAATTCAAAAATATTGTTTTAATGCATAGTTGCATCTTTCACTAACATATGATGAATGTCAAAGAGGTTTGGAACCTTTGTTGTCTACGTTTCTCTAGAGAATAACCAATGTGTTTAGAAATATTAAAACAACACTAAAGATCGCAGGCTTCAGTATATAGAACATTGACAGAAAAACTCAATATTTTCATAGGGGTTAAACACATTGATTTTGAACAAAATTCAAAAATATAATAATATTTTTTTAATGCATAATTGCATCTTACACTAACATATGATGAAGTTCAAAGAGGTTTGGAACCTTTGTTGTCTCCGTTTCTCTAGAGAATAGCGAATTAATAGTGGTTAGTCCACCAATTTAGGGAATATATGAAGTTTTACTAAATTAATTGATAAAAAATTAAAGCGATGCCCATGTACCATGAAAGAGAGGTTAATATACATTTATAAAAATGTAGAATGTGTTTAGAAATTTTAAAACAACACTAAAGATCATAGGCTTCAGTATATATAACATTTACCGAAAAACTCAATATTTTCGTAGGGGTTGTTAACACATAGATTTTGAAAAAAAATTAAAAATATAACAATACTTTTTTCATGCATAATTGCATCCTACCATTCAACTTTACATAGGTTATCTGCATACTGAGGTTTTTCAAACCATAAAAACGATCCTCTTTTCTTTTTTTTTTGAAAACACTAATATATGAAAGAGGTTTGGAACCTTTGTTTTCTCCGTTTCTCTAGAGAATAGCGATTTATAGTGGTTAGTCCACCAATTCAAGGAATATTATGAAGTCTTACAAAACTAATTGATAATAAATTAAAACAATGCACATGTACCTTGTAAGAGAGTTAAATATACATTTATACAAATGTAGAATGTGTTTAGAAATTTTAAAACAACACTAAAGATCATAGGCTTTAGTATATAGAGCATTTACCGAAAAACTCAATATTTCGCAGGGGTTAACACAAAGACTTTGAGAAAAATTCAAAAATATAACAATACCGTTTTAATGCATAATTACATCCTAAACTAACATATGATGAAGGTCAAACAGGTTTGGAACCTTTGTTGTCTCCGCTTCTCTAGAGAATAGTGATTTTATAGTGGTTAGTCCACTAATTTAGGGAGTATTACTAAATTAATTGATAAAAAATTAAACCGATGCCCATATACCATGAAATAGTGTTTAATATACATTAATAAAAATGTAGAATGTGTTTAGAAATTTTAAAACAACACTAAAGATCACATGCTTTAGTATATAAAACATTTACAGAAAATCTCAATATTTTCGTAGGGGATTTTGAAAAAAATTCAAAAATATAACTATGCTGTTTTAATGCATACTTGCATCCTACACTAACATATTATGAAGGTCAAAGAGCTTTGGAACCTTTGTTGTCTCCGTTACTCTAGAGAATAGTGATTTTATAGTGGTTAGTCCACTAATTTAGGGAGTATTACTAAATTAATTGATAAAAAATTAAACCGATGCCCATATACCATGAAATAGTGTTTAATATACATTAATA
>NC_027755.1:722047-726006 GCF_000695525.1 Brassica oleracea var. oleracea
ACTAACATATGATGAAGGTCAAAGAGGTTTGGAACCTTTGTTGTCTCAGTTTCTCTAGAGAATAGTGATTTTATAGTGGTTAGTCCATTAATTTAGGGAATATTACGAAGTTTTATTAAATTAATTGATACAAAATTAAAACAATGCACATGTACCATGAAAGAAAGTTTAATATACATTAATACAAATGTAGAATGTGTTTAGAGATTTTAAAACAACACTAAAGATCATAGGCTTTAGTATATAGAGCATTTACCGAAAAACTCAATATTTCGTCGGGGTTACACATAGATTTTGAAAAAAATTCAAAAAAATGAAAATATTGATTTAATGCATAGTTGCATCCTTCACTAACATATGATGAAGGTCAAAGAGGTTTGTAACATTTGTTGTCTCCGTTTCTCTAGAAAATAACGATTTTATAGTGGTTAGTAGTCCACCAATTTAGAGAGTATTACGAAGTTTTATTAAATTAATTGATAAAAAATTAAAGCTATGCTCAAGTTCCATGAAAGAGAGTTTAATATACATTAATAAAAAGGTAGAATGTGTTTAGAAATATTAAAATAACACTAAATATCATAGGCTTCAGTATATAGAACATTAACAGAAAAACTCAATATTTTCGTAGGGGTTAGTTAAACACATAGATTTTGAACAAAATTCAAAAATATAACAATATTTTTTTAATGCATAATTGCATACTATACTAACATATGATGAAGTTCAAAGAAGTTTGGAACCTTTGTTGTCTCCGTTTCTCTAGAGAATAGCGATATTATAGTGGCCAGTCCACCAATTTAGATAAAATGTGATAAGGTTTTACTAAATTACTTGATAATAAAAAAATGCACATGTAACATGAAAAAAAGTTTAATATACATTAATGAAAATTTAAATTGTGTTTAGAAATTTTAAAACAACACTAAAGATCATTGGCTTTAGTATATAAAGCATTTACCGAGAACCTCAATATTTCGTAGGGGGGTTAACACATAGATTTTGAGAAAAATTCAAAAATATTGTTTTAATGCATAGTTGCTTCTTTTACTAACATATGATGAAGGTCAAAGAGGTTTGGAACCTTTGTTGTCTACGCTTCTCTAGAGAATAGCGAATTAATAGTGGTTAGTCCACCAATTTAGGGAGTATTATGAAATTTTACTAAATTAATTGATAAAAAATTAAAGCGATGCCCATGTACCGTGAAAGAGAGTTTAATATACGTTTATAAAAATGTAGAATGTGTTTAGAAATTTTAAAACAACACTAAAGATCATTGGCTTCAGTATATAGAACATCTACCGAAAAACTTAATATTTTCGTAGGGATTAACACATAGATTTTGAAAAAAAATCAAAAATATAACAATACTGTTTTCATGCATAATTGCATCCTACCATTCAACTTTACATATGTAATCTGCATACTGAGGTTTTTCAAACCATAAAAACCGATCCTCTTTTTTTTTTTTTTTTGAAAACACTAACATATGATGAATGTCAAAGAGGTTTGGAACCTTTGTTTTCTCCGTTTCTCTAGAAAATAGCGATTTGTAGTGGTTAGTCCACCAATTCAAGGAATATTATGAAGTTTTACAAAACTAATTGATAAAAAAAAATAAAACAATGCACATGTACCATGAAAGAGAGTTTAATATACATTTATACAAATGTAGAATGTGTTTAGAAATTTTAAAACAACACTAAAGATCATAGAATTTAGTATATAGAGCATTTACCGAAAAACTCAATATTTCGAAGGGGTTAACACATAGATTTTGAAAAAAATTCAAAAAAATGAAAATATTGTTTTAATGCATAGTTGCATCATTCATTAACATATGATGAAGCTCAAAGAGGTTTGGAACCTTTGTTGTCTCCGTTTCTCTAGAGAATAGCGATTTTATAGTGGTTAGTCCACCAATTTTGGGAGTATTATGAAGTTTTACTAAATTAATTGATAAAAGATTAAAGCGATACCCGTGTACCATGAAATATAGTTTAATATAAATTAATACATATGTAGAATGTGTTTAGAAATTTTAAAACAACACTAAAGATCATATGCTTCAATATATAGAACATTTACCGAAAAACTCAATATTTTTGTAGGGGTTAACACATAGATTTTGAATAAAATTCAAAAATATAACAATACTGTTTTCATGCATAATTGCATCCTACACTAACATATGATGAAGGTCAAAGAGGTTTGGAACCATTCTTGTCTCCGTTTCTCTAGAGAATAGCGATTTTATAGTGGTTAGTCCACCAATTTTAGGAATATTATGATGTTTTACAAAATTAATTGATAAAAAATTAAAACAATGCACATGTACCAGGAAAAAGAGTTTAATATACATTGATACAAATGTAGAATGTGTTTTGAAATTTTCAAACAACACTAAAGATATAGGCTTTAGTATATAGAGCATTTACCGAAAAACTCAATATTTCGTTGGGGTTAACACATAAATTTTGAAAAAAAAATCACAAATAGGAAAATATTGTTTTAATGCATAGTTGCATCCTTCACTAACATATGATGAAGGTCAAAGAGGTTTGTAACATTTGTTGTCTCCGTTTCTCTAGAGAATAGCAATTTTATAGTGGTTAGTCCACCAATTTAGGGAGTATTATGAAGTTTTACTAAATTAATTGATAAAAATTAAAGTGATGCCCATGTACCATGAAATAGAATTTAATATAAATTAATACAAACGTAGAATGTGTTTAGAAATTTAAAAAAAAAACACTAAAGATCATAGGCTTCAGTATATAGAACATAACACGTAGATTTTGAAAAAAATTCAAAAATATGAAAATATTGTTTTAATGCATAGTTGCATCATTCACTAACATATGATGAAGGTCAAAGAGGTTTGTAACCTTTGTTTTCTATGTTTCTCTAGAGAATAGCAATTTTACAGCGGTTAGTCCACCAATTTAGGGAGTATTATGAAGTTTTACTAAATTAATTGATAAACAATTAAAGCGATGCTCATGTACCACGAAATAGAGTTTTATATACGTTTATAAAAATGTAGAATGTGTTTAGAAATTTAAAAACAACACTAAAGATCATAGGCTTTAGTATATAGAACATTTACCGAAAAACTTAATATTTTCGTAGTTGTTAACACATAGATTTTGAAAAAAAATTCAAAAAGATAACAATACTGTTTTCATGCATAATTGCATCCTATACTAACTTATGATGAAGGTCAAAGAGGTTTGGAACATTTGTTGTCTCCGTTTCTCTAAAGAATAGTGATTTTATAGTGGTTAGTCCACCAATTTGGGGAATATTATAAAGTTTTACAAAATTAATTGATAAAAAATTAAAACAATGCACATATACCATGAAAGAGAGTTCAATATACATTGATACAAATGTAGAACGTGTTTAGAAATTTTCAAACAACACTAAAGATCATAGGCTTTAGTATATAGAGCATGTACCGAAAAACTCAATATTTCGTAGGAGTTATTAACACATAGATTTTGAAAAAAATTCAAAAATATGAAAATATTATTTTAATGTATAGTTTCATCCTCCACTAACATATGATGAAGGTCAAAGAAGTTTGGAACCTTTGTTGTCTCTGTTTCTCTAGAGAATAGCGATTTTATAGTGGTTAGTCAACCAATTTAGGCAGTATTATGAAGTTTTACTAAATTAACTAGATTAAGATCCGCGCCTTGCGCGGGATAAACATTATATATATAAATTATTTTATGTATTATATGTTCTTACATATTATGAAATAATAAATATATATTGAATATTTAAAAGTCAGTAACTATTACATATATAATTAAATTGGTGCGAACGTATAAATCAATTTTATTAATCCAAACATTTTTAAAACAAATTTGATAGGATATGTAATTAAATTTAAATGATATTAACATACATAGTATATTTTTAATATTAGTGTCTATTTTTTTTTTTTT